>NC_085981.1:13814781-13997743 GCF_910591565.1 Cydia splendana
GGCCTGTGTAATACGCATCCCTACTACTGTCGTCTGCATAGCAATGATTATCATTTATATGCAGCAATGACAGCACAGAACCTAGTGCAACGCCAGCGGTAATGTCCACACTATCGGAGCAGCTTCCGTCTACTATACGGCTCATGTGCGTCTACCGGAAAAAAAGCTAGCGATCCATTTGTATAACATATAGTCCCTCGAGCAGACTCGATGCCATACCCGACCGAACTCCTTATAGCTATATACAGCCTGACTGCCATGTCTCACCTTGATTATCAATGGCCAAAACCCAGCAGTACCCACCGGTCACCGATCAGATCAGGCAAATATAACGAGGTCGCATCGTCATTGAGTGACAAAAACGGCCCATATAAATCTGAGGGGCTACCGCGAAAACCGAAATTCGCAAATTGCGGGGATCTTACTCTTTTACTCCAATGAAGGCGTAATTAGAGTGACAGAGAAAAATGCCCGCAATTGACGATTTTCGGTATTGGCGGTAGCCCTACTGTATCTAGAATAGTGACATTAGTGACGTCACCTTTCTGCACTCAAAAGAATAAAAAATTATCTACGTTCCACTATCAGCGGAGAGCGCCTGAATAGCTTAGCTCTTCTTAATATAGAAGCTGAGCTGACAAACGTTTTAAATTACGACAGCGTTATTGATGATTTTGTCAACCAATTTGTACATAAGAAAACAATGTAAATGCCTATGTGAGTAAATGGTAAATGTTTAGTGTTTTTTATTTCACACCCCAAAGGTACTTGTTGCAGGTATTTTTTTTCTTAAATAAAATACTTTATCGTCACTGATGAAGGGGGGCGGCAAATCAAAATGGCCCGGGGCGCCAAATTTGTAAATACGCCTCCACGTAGCAGTACGAATCCACTTCCACCGATCGTGATCTAACGTACAACCTAGATCGTCCACATTTAGCGTAACATGTCCTGTAGCGATGCCACGTAGTCCGGTCCATCATCATGTCACAAGTGTGGACCCACCTTTACTCTAAAAAGAATTATTACATGTTAGGTCCAAGGAGAGGATGGGAGAGGATCGAGCTGTGAGAATAAATCTCTTTGCGATGCTGGAAAAAAGTCGATTCAATTTTTAAAATTTAACATATCACACCAACATTTCCAAAATGATGCTTGCCACCTATTTAATTTCTTGGTTTTATAATGTAAGGAACTCTGAAATTAATTAATGTAGTGTTGGTGAGCCTAGACATGCGATAATTTAATTAATTTATCTAAAGATAGTTAATCGCATTGTTTGTGGGCTTGATAAGGCAAGAATGTAACGCACCTACCTACTAATCAGGGGGCCCAGCCCAGGACGACAATCGTTCATAGAAAACGCCAATCGAAATAATCTGCCGGATTCGAACTTTAAGATACGTCAATTAATAGATCTAGAAACGATATGGATTAGATGTGTCAGTGTCAAAAGTGACGTATTTGTTTGAAGAAACGTCACATTTGACACAGACATATCTAATCCATATCGGCTCTAGTTCTATTAATTGAGGTATCTTAAAGTTAGAATCGGGCCGATAGTCATCTCGATACATTTTTTCTTTCCATTTGGTGTTTTTCAGTGGCGTAGCTAGGCGTGGGAAAAGTGGGCACTCGCCTGTGGCCTCGCACTTTAGGGGCCCCGCGGAAGCCAACCTTTTTTTTATCTTGGGAATACGCATTGAAAGAAAAGGCAGGCGCCTCCAGGCGCCTCGCAGATGCGATTTCGCCTGCGGCTAGATTAATTCACGCTACGCCACTGGCAAACTTCGGAAAATTTATATTTGCCTATAGACATCGCCCCAGAGATAGAGACGAAATTCGACTTCAAAAGCTCTCCGTGACTATACCTAATCCATTTATTTTTTCATAAAGTGTTTGACGCAACGGTTGACCCCTTAATGCGCAGTGACAGCGACAGATCAGAGGTCACCGTGGTCAGTGTCACCACTATCGCGCGGGTCACATGCGCACGCGGCGCAGCACGTGGATCTAGGAGAGCTTGTGGACATTTTAGAGTTAGGTATTTGAGGCAAGATGAAAATTTGTCTCATACTTCTCCTATCACATCCCAACTCGGAACTGCAGATAATTACAGATAAATCATTTTTGCAACAAATATTTCAATATTAAATGTATAAGGGTTAATTTAGTCCCGTTACCCCCCAGCTTGGTCTGTTGACATCTTTAAATTAATAAGTACATCCGCAGAGCTATGCTTATGCCTGGAAAGTCAGTAAAAAGTTGGAATTAAAATGTTTTCCCAGCCAATAGCCGTTAATTCATCGAATCGATTACAAGACAAAAAAAATTACAAGATTTAATGGATTAATCTTAAACAACCTTGGATGTCATTTCGTCATCCATGTTTACGTAATGTGAATGTGGAATAAACGAATTATTTATTTCGACTTTTCTACCTTATCTTTACCACGAATTGTATTTTTCTTATTTACTCGTAATGCATGTTAATAATAAGATGTAATAATGTTTTAAAAAGATGTGTCCCGCCGAGTTTGTTGCCGGTCCCATATTGGGATACCCTCCTCCAATTGAGGGGGGATTTAAATCTTCTCGAGGCAGAGGTGTAGGGTTGGAGCCGGTGTAGCTTTATTTGGCGTTCATAAGCGCATTGTAATATGCCTACTTGAATAAACTATTTTTTATCTTTTTTTGTTTTATCTTTATCTTTTTTTACGAGCCTTTTAAAGAGATTATAAAAGCCCACAAATTAAGTAAATGATTCCAACTGTCAGGCACTTAAAAACAGCCTGTAGGTACTCTGTGTACCTAGAACTTAGAGCATTTAATAGCTGGAGGTCTGGAGTCGCCTTTGAGAGCTTACCCCTCGCCCTCTGCCGAAAACCTTTCACAATTGTGCAAACTTTTGTATGGACTGACATGGCTATTTGTACGTTGCATGATTACGTAGAATAGCAATAGGTACATTTGACATCCCCTCCCCCGCAAAAATTGGCAGACTGTTTTGTACAGAAAATGACAGCCATGACGTCTCCAGTTATTAAATGTTCTAAGACCTAGAAGAGTCTATGCGGAAAAAGAAGAGTCGTGGAATGTAAGCGATCCCATACATTCTACGTACAGTTTCATTAAATTTGGCATATCTTATGACATGTTTTTTAAAACGAATGCAGCGCTATCTGCGCGTAAGCATTAAATTTTCTCATTTATCCTCAATCCCGTATCATTCGTAACACGGCCATCCTGATAGATATACCGTCCTCGTGCCCGTATTTGTCAACTTTTTTGTTTTAAACTTGCAATTACATTCAAAGTTAGCTTGTTTGTATCACTGCCATAAACCTAATCGGCGCAAGAGTCGCGGAAACTGCCACCACGACTATTATCACCCTGCTTAATATAAAACAACGTAAGTGCTTGTGAAGACTTGTATAATGTCCGACGTTTCAGTTTATCTTCATGGTATCCGATATCTTTATAGTTGAGATTAGTCGCAGCACTTGTGGTTTACAGCGTCATATCAGCGGATTAACATTATATAATGGTTATTAAAATGCGATACGATCGGTGTACGTGAATGATGAGACCTGCATTATTTAATTACTTTTCCTATTGTAAATAGTAAATACTTACCCATAAATATTAAGCGGTTATTAAAATGCGATATGATCGCTGCATGTGAATGAGCCATTTGTTTAATTGCAGTTTCTTATTGTGAATAGTAAATATGGACCCATAAAACTGTTATCTGATGAATAGACGGATAGAAACGCAACATCCGATGTGCGCAAATCGTTTTATAAATTATTATCCAAGCCTTTTTCCTAAAACAATAATATTCTGCTAGATATAATAGATGAAGTAACTTCGGTGACAATGGAATGTTATGATGTCCTTTTTTATTTTTGACACTTTCAAAGAAAATAAGATAACTTCAAATCGGCCCAGCCGTCTCCGAGAAACATCGAGGTTCATACATAAAAATAAAACAAATACGAATATCCCGATGAATTCAGAACTCCTCGAAATCTTGAAGTTAAAAATAACCCAGATTTGTTTGATATTGACGCACAGTGGTGACTTTTTGCTTATAAGAATGCGTCGAGATTGCGGCGAGCCGTCCATAATACAGCCTCATATATTTCAATCACAGACGACAGCTGACCGCGATCGCTCATTGGGATGATCAAACCATACTCCAACCATACAGTCAAAAAATTTAATTTCCGACCAGTTTCCGAGCCATTTTGTACTTTGTCACAGTGACAATAGTATGAAGTCTCTGGCGACTTTCATATTAATTGTCACAGTGACAATAGTATGAAGACTCTGGCGACTTTCATATTAATTGTCACAGTGACAATAGTATGAAGTCTCTGGCGACTTTCATATTAATTGTCACAGTGACAATAGTATGAAGTCTCTGGCAACTTTCATATTAATTGTCACAGTGACAATAGCATGAAGTTTCTTAATCTAATTAGACCCCGCTGAATCCGAATTTACCGGTTGCTTGATCGAAATCTTGACCGGAAGTGAGTTATTTGACATTAAAAGTCCCTTTTTTTAGTTTTTCGTAAATAACGTAAATAACTGTTAAACTTTACGAGTTATTTACAAAAAACAAAAAAGGGATTTTAAAATTGATTATAATTAACATACCCGCTGCTTTGTCTTTTTAAATATTGATCCTAGTGAAAAGTGTTCTACATGTTTCTTGTAGAAAATTTTATGTTTATTATTTATGTCTTAGATTTTTTTTCCTATGAGTCATACTTTTCAAATTATTAACGAATAAATAAAAACAAGGAAACTTAGAATTTATTATAATTAACTTTCCCTCTTTATTATCTTTTTAAATATTGATCCCTGCGAAAAGTGTGCTGAATCTTATTCGTTCAAAATTTTGTGTAGATTATTATCGTTTAACAACATTGTTTGATAGTGGCCACCGTTTATGAGTTATTTACGAAAAACTAAAAAAGGGACCTTAGAAGTGATTATAATTAAATTCCCCGCTTTAGTATCTCTTTGAATATTGATCCTAGCGAAAAATTGTACTGAATCTTTCTTGTAGGCAATGTTATGCAGATTACTTATGTAATAGAACATTTTTTTCTATGCGCCACCGTTCTAGAGTTATTTACGAAAAACTAAAAAAAGGGACTTTTAATGTCAAATAACTCACTTCCGGTCAAGATTTCGATCAAGCAACCGGTAAATTCGGATTCAGCGGGGTCTAATTAGGTTAAAAAACCCGGTTGCCAAAAAGTAATATGATTTGCCAGTCGAAATCGATTTGATGAAAAATAAAACCAGTCTATGGCAGATACGATACGGAATTATTTATTTATTTATACTTTATTGTACAAAAGGCGAACTTATTGCCATGAGGCATTCTCTACCTAACTATATCAGGGTATAAAAGAGCAAATTAGAGGAAAATGTAGTTAAATACAAGCACGATTTGCCTTGACGAACCGATTCACCATAAAAGGGTGTATACTTCCTTCTGTGACAATGTCAAAGACTTGACAAGTTAATACATAGTACTGACTTTTTGTTTAGAACTCTAGTCACTATTGAGTCGTAGAACTCCCGAACCCCAATACCTTCGTCATTTTAAATACTTTCCAAAAAAAAAGCAAAAAAAATTGGGGGCTGATTAAATTAATTATTACTTATAGAGATAATTTACGGACCATCTCGCGCGATAGCACATACGCTACGCCCTCATGTAAAGTACCTAATCTTATTGGATATGTGCCAAGTTATTGATTGTGGTAGACCGAGACTCGATTTGGCAGCCCTAGATGGCGCTGTACCGCGTCAAGTTCTTCCCCTCATATAAAGAAGCAAATCTCGACAAGCCCGCGAGTGTCAACTGTCAACATTCAACATCGCGCGATGTGCAATTGTTTTGACCTGCACCACAGATAAGTATTCACAGCTCGCTCGAGCAGGTAGATATCTTATTGGTTTCCAATTTTAGATAGCGCCGCTTTTATGGCAGCACTATCATGGAATGACCTTTGTTATATAAAATTGTGAGTTGTTTGTCAATTACGTTGCGTGATAAGACAAAGGAGCCGACAGGGTGAACAGTATTTTAATAAAACTAGACTAGAATTACAGAATTTTAACAGATTTTTCACTTTAGCAAGCACACGTAGGTACCTTCAAAGCACGAGCACCATCATCGCCCAGCCTCAGCGGCGGCGGCAGGAACTGGCCAGCCCACTCGGCATCTTCAGCGTAGCCGTTGGTCCCGCGGTGGTCCCCGTTCAGCTTGGCGTGCCCGTTGACGCGCCCGTTCAGCGCCGTCGACATGGCGAGATCTCTGGAAATGTGGAAACAAACTTATAAATACGTATTAAGAAGAAAGAGAGCTTAAAATGTAAGTAGTGTTTTCTTCCCAAGTGTGATGAAAAACATTGTAATAACTCCGGGGGTAAGAATATTGCAAACTCGGGTTAACTTAACACCCTCGTTACCAATATTTCATTTACCGGGGGGTTGCACAATGTACTAGGTATTTATTTCAAGGTTTAGCCTCTAGCCGCTCATACGTCAAACCTTGCCAAGCAAAATTAAATTTTATTTTGTCAATACAAAGTTCAAATTAGAATGGAACAGGAGACCTTTTTATAGGTCTCTGGGCGGCTAGAGGTTAAGAGGAAGTACCTAGTCAATATCAATGTATATTTTTAAAATCTCGTATTTCTTGTTTTTACCTAAAGGTAGGGTGACTGCTAATACTGCTATAGTTATTGGCTACAACATAGTAATACCACCACTCCTAACAAATCAGACAGAAACAATTATTGTTAAAGGTGGCCAATTACTATGTAATGGCCAATAACTATAGCAGTCAACCGTACCTAAATTAAACTAAGTTAAGCACTGATTGCTATAGATTTCTTCCTACTTTACGTAAAGATTGAAGGTCAGATTCAGTGCACTCATTACATTACCCGAGCCACTAATTAAGTAGTTTTTTAAGCATTGACCTGTTATTAATCAGCGTCTCTTTGTTTTAATAAATTGGAAAACATTTTAACTTCCTTATCAAATAAAGTAATAATTAATGGAATTATTCGGAAATATGTTTTTATAATTATAATTAATTGGTTGGATAGGTACCTATCGTTTTATTGGCGTGGTTATCAAAGGTGTGATATTAACGGCCGAGTCACGGCGCCGCGGTGTCAGGTGTCGAATGCTACTTTTAAATTAATTATAAGATTTAAAGTATCACACATCAAGGAGTGATGCAATTATAATATGAACATAGAGATAGGATAGCATACTAATTGCTTTCGTTATTTGTTTCTGAAATAAGTAATCGATATTTCGATTAATCGAAGTTTTTACTTGTTAGGTACTTATCTTAGGTAATTTGACGGCGAGTTCTTGTGACTCTAAATTCTTATTTGTTTTTCAATATAGGTATTAAAGTTATAATTTGAAAAGTAAGCAAATTATAATTATTTCTGCTAGTAATGATAATAGTCAGTAGCTTTATTAACCGATAACGATGTCTCATTGCCAAATAATATTTAAGATAAAGCGTCGTGGTTGGACTGATACGGATACGACTGATAGCTACGCGAATTTAATATCACATATTTGCACTTGGTCAATGACAGTTGGTTACTGGCTATGATATAATACGTACAGTTAGTTTGTATAGAAGCGGAAACTACAAAACAAAAGAAAAACAAAGACACAAGTACCTATCTAAAGATTCTCCATAGCTCTACAAAAAGAGATGCCTCTACATGTAAACAAATCGATTACAGTGTAGCAGATACTTTAAACGCAAATAGAGATCTATATCTCTATGAAAGCAGAGCAGATACTTTTAGAGCGTAGTGTGATAGAGTTAGACCAAGACAAGTCTGCAACGATTTTAATAACACACGCAGCATGTTATTAAACTTCAAGCTTCTATGAAATTATGACGCATAAATAACACTTGCACTGGGTGTGCTATCAAAATCGTTGCATACTTATCTTAGTCTAACTTTACGTGTATCAACATAACATATTTCTGGGGGTAAACATGTTGATTGTAATATGAAAATGGTGTAGATTGCAACATTTATTAATGCGGCTCGCGGTAAAGTAGGTTTTTAATGGTGGGGTTTAAACCTATGTTTGTGATTTATTTTACTTGTTTGGCCTACTTATAGTGATCGCACCGCTTAGAACTAACCTCCTTATGGTATTCTACCATTGATTCAAAGACTGCCAATTTATTCTCGTATGGTGGGCCGCTTGGTATTAGAAAATAGTATTGAATTTCGTCTTTTGTTCTAACATCAAGCAAAATTAAATAAAGCAACTGTGTTCAATTTAATACCTAAAGATTTTTTAAATTTCATTGTAGGTTCAATTAGCTATTAGGACGGGGGAACGCTAGAGGTTAAAAGATGATACTTATTGTGATCTTTCATTTTATAAATTTTATGTCAGCAAAAGACGTTTTTGCCAAAAAAAATACGATAACATTCAACCACATTATAGACTTGTTTACTTGACATGTCGACCTCAATAGGTAGGTACAGCGTTGGCTTCATAGGTTGGGCGATTGTGCACTACAATGAATTTTACTGTCCGGCAGTCTGAGTTTTCATGGTCCGATATGGCATGAAAAAAACGGATGATTGGCTTGTGCACTTGTCCGTCTTTTTACTCGCAGGTGCGGCGCAGTGGATTGAAACACACACCCCCTCTAGTGGCCAAGTCATGAATAATACTAATTCCACAATTTGCACAAGCATAAACAAGTTTTTCATAGCTGTCATCTCGGACCGGAAAAAAACGGTCCGGAATGGGGAAAAGTAAAATGTCGGACGGTAAAATTATGTGTAGTGCACATAGGGTTGCCATATGGAAGAATTAAATGTCCTGATAAAAAACCGGACATCACCCTAAAAATCCGGACATTTCTTGTAGCAGAGATTTGGCGTAGCTTGAACGACGCCCCGGCGGCGCGCTACTCTCTGTGGTGTACTGTATCGTGGATCTACTTTTCCCTTTCCCTTCGCCCGATCCCGTAGCCCCCTCCCCGGGTGCGCATTTTATTTATATAAGGTCATTCCTAAAATCCGGACACATGCCAAGTCCGGCCGCAATCCGGACAAAGGGTCAAAAATCCGGACATGTCCGGACAAATCCGGACGTATGGCAACCCTAAGTGCACTAGCTACTATGTACATTTAATGGCGTGCCATGTCGGACCGTAAAAACTCGGACTGCCGGACAGTAAAATTCATTGTAGTGCACAATCGCCCGTTGGCTTATCTCAAACATAATGTCAGTCACGCTCGGCAAACTAACGATCAATATACCTATTTGTACATAAATTATTTCAATGTCACCTGGCCCCTATTTCACCACGGTGACAGGTGCGACAATTGTCGACATCACTGTTACTGACGTCACAGGCCTCCATAGGCTATGGTAACCGCTTACCATCGGATGGGCGGTGTGCTTGTTTGCCACCAACATTTTAATTAAAAAAAAAAAAACTCCATTATATCGCCAGTAAATAAATACTTATTTTGCGAAGTTTATGACAATTGTCACAAGAAACACGACAATTGTCACGAAATTCCGACACAGAACTCATTTCCTGTCAAGAATTACCGAAAGTTCTTTTAAATCTTGTGACAAATTGCATCATCATCATCATAAACTTCGCAAGAGAAATACCTGTTTATTGCCGATATAATAAAGTTTTTTTTAATAATACAATGATGGTGGCAAACAGGAATACGGCCCGCCCGATGGTAAGCGGTAACCGTAGCCCATGGATGCCTGTGACGTCAGCAACAGTGACATTTGTCGAATTGTCGCACCTGTCACCGTGGTGAAATAGGGGCCTGCTATTTCGCTTTTATAGGTGCATTCCGATTTGAGTTGGTGTTGCACAAATTACAAGTTTGGGTATAAAAATAAAATTAATCCCCTCTTTTGAGTGTACTGTTTACATAAACAAATATAATATTTGTCATAAATTAATTGACATTAAATTAAATATATCCTTTGATAAACAAATTATAAGTCGACAGGAATAACATGTGTTCGAACTTGAAGTTATTACTCGTATCATTAGCGCCACTTGCACCATCCCACTAACCCGGGGAGAGCTTAACCGGTAAATTGTATGTAGTGGTAACTCCAGGATTAACCGGCTAACCCCGGGTTAGTGGATGGTGCAAGTGGCCCTAAACCGACAATTTCTTACTATTTCTTTAAAAAATATATAATTATTGAGGTAGCTCGACAGCTTATGATAAGATTAGGCTATCAATATCCTTACATCACGGTTGATACCTATGTATTGACGTCATAATGAAAGTGCATATTGAAATGATTACTGTAATCTGTAATTACAGTCTGGTAAACAAATTTGTCTGTATTAAAAGGCGTGAAATTCAAACTTTGTTATCGTTCCTACATTTAGGTAAGTATACCTTACCTACATTTTGTAAAAGAAATCATTTTTATACCAGCTTTTATCGCTGTTGTACTTTTCTTTCAACAGGCAAGAGAGAGACAATTCTTGCATTGCAAACAATTAGATTGCGTTGCGTTGTTTTATTGCAGAGTTCCTATAGGTTCGATAAATTTTTTTCTATACAGTTTTATGAAAATTGTCAAAATGGCCGAGTCATTGGGGTTGGTTGACAGCTCATAGGGCCACTAGTATAATATATTTCACATACTTGTATAATGTATAATGCCGAGCGATCATGCGCACCAACGAAAATGTGCAACGAACGCGATTTGCGCACCAAAGAACTGAGGGTCTACCGCGAAAATCGAAATTCGCAAATTGCGGGGATCTTTCTCTTTTACTCCAATGAAGGCGTAATTAGAGTGACAGGGAAAAATGCCCGCAATTTGCGAACTTCGATTTTCGCGGTTATAGCCCTGCAGGGTACAGTAATCCCAGCACTAATAGGCAAGCCACCACAGGGGCCAGCTCATGAAGTGTTTCAGACTCATTATGAACTACCTACCAAGCAACCAGGATAAGCCGCAATAGTTATGCGGGTACGGAATGTGGGAAAACTGCACCGCAAATACACATCGCCGTGTGCTGTAAAACCGGACCCGACGAGCCGAGAGCAATCCGAAGTAACACTGTTCACTGACAATTCGTAAACCTTATTGCAAAGACTTTAAAGACCACCGACGGTCAATTACGAATGCTGTTATTAAAAAAAACAAAATTCTTTATTCAACAAAAACACGTACAGATGATCAAAGGGATGGAGCCTCCCTGTAAGCAAAATAAATGCTTGTGTTGGGAGACACCGCTCTTCCTTACATAGGTAACTTGAGGTAAGTACAATAACATTTAGGTATCTACTACATTATTATTTACAAGTATAAATATCTTAGTTGTTACATTAGTCAACTCCTATTACCTACCGAGAATTCCAAGGGCTTTAACCCCTATTCACGTGATTTGTGACAAATCTTTCGTGTTGCATTTTTTCCCTGAATATGGGGAAACTATCCAAACTTAAAGAGGAAGATATGTTTATCGTCTTTAAGTTTGGATACCAGCAAGGTCACCTTAGCCGAAAGCTTTGACCGACCTTCCGGCCACCACTAAAGATGCATGTAAAATGCGATAGAGCCGTGCCGGTGCGCGTGAGTTCATCCATTTACTCCGTACTCCGTATAGTACATCATATATTTAATTATTTATGCGCGCCGGGCTTACATACTTGTGCATGTGTATACTGTGATTATGCGCGGCGCGGGCGCGGCGCTGACGCGCAGGCGCGCCCCCCGCCCCGCCTCTACCTCTGAATGTGCAGCGATTAGTATACGATTCCACTGACTAGTATATATTGATCTCTGATCACGCAAAGTTGCTACTGAGCCAAGACTCAACTTATACTAGGTGAGCAATTTTATTAGCAAGTGTTAGTACTACACACGCGTCGCGTATCCTAAGCTGACACTACATACATACCTACTCGTATTTATACATTGATCAATCAATTTACACTACACGAGATCCTCATTCAGTTAAGAATAGATACCTATGCAATTTTAAATTAGCAGCGTAGACAAAAGTGTTACTTTGTTTTTAACCGCCATTAACCACAAAAGCGTGCACAAAAGGTAGTTTCGTTTTAGGGCCGCTACAAACGGACTGCAACCCGACTGCAATTTGCAAGTTGCAGTCTGTCTGTACCGGCCCTTAATGTCATCTGGACAAAACACCGTTATTGATTTAATGTCCTAAAAATTCTAAAAGTTTTTTTAAATAAATAGGTAGAAATGTAGTTACACATTGGTCCACTTTTATCAGGTATACCATTTGGCATAGTGGACTAAATATGCAGCCATCAGGTGTAGCACGTCGATTGTATTTGTTAAGGATGTTAATCTTACGGTACAGTTTTTTATCTACTTACCTTGTGGTAGAATACCTAGATTTACCTTTTGTTTTAAAATGGATCTCGAAAATTTTGAAGAAAATACAGACGTTTTATGTATGAAAGAATCCAGTTGTTGACACAAGTGAATATGAAAAGTACAATTTTCTTAAATATGTAAAATATTGAAGGTATTAGATGGCGATTTCACCTTGCAAACACAGATGCGATAATTTGAAAGCGTCTTTTATAATCATTGTAAATCACAAATTTTCCAGCACCATTGTCTTAAACACCAATCAGATGTGGCCTGCAATAATAATGTTATTTAATGATTGTTAAGAAATTAAAGGTCAAATTATACAAGACAAGTTTTCAGTCGAGACGAGACACGTTTAGTAAACAAGACAGCGGCTAAATCGCTACATTTTACGACTGCGATGTGCGCGCGAGTCGATTTAGTAAAAATAACCGTGCGGTGGGCCTTGTGCATTTGTGGCGATGGGTTACATTGAAAAATGCTTGACCTGAAGCTGACCTGAATCGTTAGTAAATATTTTGTGACATTTGTGTAACTCCGCCATTCTTAAAAAACATAACGTATCGATCTCTAACGAACTATTCACGCCCAACCTAAAATTTTAAAGAAAAATAATAGTTTTAGGAAAAGTAAAATAGACATTAATGAACATAAAATAGAAGCGGATCTTTCCTTGGATTGAGTTAACAAGTGACACCACAAACGTCGAATTTAAATATGAAAATATGATGTTTGTTGTGGCACTTCCACAATTTGTTTGTAGAAGGAGTCTAGGACGACGATACATACATTTATGTAGTATAAGTATTAAATTAAAAGATGAAGCGGAAGGTTTCCGTCTCATATATTTGTCATTTGGGTTTTGAGGCAGAAGCGTTGACAGATCGGCTCCTATTGGACGAAAGGCAAGCATGAATGACCGAGCTTTTTTCACTTCTACAAGACGGCCCCTATTTCACCACGGTGACTATTCGTCAAATGTCACTGTTGCTGACGTCGTGCAGGCATCCATGAGCTACGGTTACCGCTTAACATCGGGCGGGCCGTATTCCTGTTTGTCACCATCATTGTAATATTTACAAAAACTTTATTATATCGGCAGAAAACACGTATTTTTCTTGCGATGTTTATGAATTATGATGATAATTATGACAATTGTCACAAGATCTAAAAGAACTCGGTAATTCTTGACAGCAAATGAGTTCTGTGTCGGAATTTCGTGACAATTGTCGTGTTTCTTGTGACAGTTGTCATTAGCTTCGCAAAATAAGTACTTATTAACTGGCGATATAGTGGAGTTTTTTAAATTAACATTTTGGTGGCAAACAAGCACACCGCCCGTCTGATGGTAAGCGGTTACCGTACCCTATGGAGGCCTGTGACGTGACTTCAGTAACAGTGATGTCGACAATTGTCGCACCTGTCACGGTGGCGAAATAGGGGCCTAGCCCTTGGTTTGCGGAAGATGACGTTGGCATTGGCACTGCAATACCGGCGCCAGCATCACTGTCAACATGTCGCCGCTAAGTCAACGACGTGACAGTGTCAACGAGATAACGAGGCCGACTGACCCGCGATAAAAACTGGCGACTTATCGTGTCGAGAGCTTTGTTTGTCCGAAATGACCGACGTACATTGTCCACATTGTAAGTTTGATTAAAAAAAACTCTCTCAATGCGTCTGGTTTAGCCGGTCGGTGATGGTGGTGCCTATGGTGGTAGCGCTTTTGTCTACTATCGTCTGCCGTCATGTTTTAACAGTGTAGGTAAGTGCGAGAGTGACATGACAATAAAAGCGCAACCATCATATCGCGACTGGAATCGAGGACGCATCGTCAATTGGCAATCAGGGCCAATCAAACGTGATACACGCGATCAATGCACTGATAACTATACCAAAATAAACATTCACTTAAGTGCAGTCTGTCAACCTGCATCTTGAGATATTATTGAGGCTCTTATATAGCCGCACATAAAATCTTTGAAACAAGCGTCATTTAAAGTTATGGGGTGGGTCAAAAGGGGATTTCTGGTAGTGACGTATATCGAACTAAAATGAAGATAATCCGAAGTTTTAAGCCGACCACTGACTAACAGGCCGCCGGACGATATCGGCCTGTCAGTTAGAACAAAAATTTGACAGTTCCGAACAACTGACCGGCCGATATCGTCCGGCGGACTGTTAGTCAGTGGTCGGCTTTACAAATTGTAGAACTGTAAGTAATAACTCTGCAAATCACTGGTTTCCGCTAGAAATACAGCGATGCATATTCGAGCTCATAAGTGTTTCTGAATTATGTACTATTAACCACCAAGTCCGAGTTGTAACAAATCGTGGAACGCGGCCAAGAATCTAAGATAATATACAAATCAAGACGCAATTAGGTAAATAATACGATGTAATATGCTCACCGTAAGGAGGATACACTATTTCCTTAATTCTATTTAACGCAAAATTTTAATTATACAATATATAGAAGACCCGTTTTTAATATATTTAATATGTCTGTTGTCTCACGGAAGTTTTGTTTTTAAAATTGTTATTAAAATATATAGAAGACTGTCACATTCTGAACACTACCTACCGCTGTACATGCAACAGCACCCAGCCGGTGTATAATATTTTCCAACTAAGAGACATTATCTACTCATCTGACTTTTATATCCATCGATTATTCGGGTCTTTAAATTCACATTGTGCTCAAGAACAGTTATTAGGAATAATATAATACTTACAAAATTGACTCTACCAATAAATTTTCATCACACTTGCGCAGTAAGCGTGCTATTTCACGCAAGTGCAGTGGCAACGTCCATTTTACTCCGGGGTAGGAATAATGCAAACTCGCGTCTTTAATTTATTCCAGCCTGCGGGTGTCATGAATCTATTATGCTCTCGTTGGCAATATTTCACTTACCCTCCTCGTTGCATAATTGTGTCAGATAGTTTTAACGCGCTAGGTAATGTAAATATACCTATTATTGCATGTAACGGCTCACCTGAATCGGTAATCGGAACAATACAAGTCGATTGTCGTTGTCATAAATGCCTAAGTAGGTAGCTAGGTACCTAATTACCTACCCAAAGAGTGTAAGTATTTGTCTATGTACCTACCTAAGCTATTATTGTTTTATTTCTTAGATAATCGTTTCAAAATTAATAGTAACTAAACTAAAGGCGGTGCGGAAGTCGCAGATTATGTTTTCCATCGTCACTATCCGATTATTGTTATTTAAGTGAGGTGACGTTCTACTGGATACTTCGAATAAGTGATGGTTACCTACATTACTAAATAGAATAATTATGTTTAATGTCTCTGCGTTTCAGCATCGTCATCCTAAATATGTCCCACTAGTCTTTTTAATGACCCGGGGGGTACGCTTTGAGAATCTAATTCCTTGGAATTTGAAATATTGTTTATCAAATTTTTCAACCCTTATTATGATTACTCTGATCTTCTCACGATAATTCATTTACTTAACTTATAAGACAGACAGACAGACGGACTTATGAGCAGTGAACGTCCTCTGGCTGATATGTTGATGATGAACTTATAAGAAATTCCAGCATGGTGGATTGCAAGCCAGTAGTCGAATCGACGACCTTCAACCACAACAATGCTACGAGTAGATATCACGATTAATAAAGAAATTAACCTGAGGGCACTAGGGCGATCCTGCAGACATGTTTGTTTACTTTATGATACTGTTGAAGGTCCAAGGGAGATAATATTTATCATTAATAACGACTTAATAAGGTACTTCTCTCGAAACTGCCCGTCATTACTAGAATGATTTACAACGCACAAAGTACTTAACTGCTCAAATATTTTGGTATATATAACTAAGTAACGATTTATTTACGCAATCATCAGAGAACCGGCTTCAAACGTAAATTAGTATTCTATTTGCTTAATGTATTCAGTAAAAGCGAGTCAAATAGACGAACCGGCAGGAAACACATTTTATATGTCATTTTGCTGAGAATTTTATTTGGACGACATTCCACAGCCAATTAGCAACATTGAGTCTAGCATGAGTTCGTCAAGGGAGAGGTCTACGTAGACAAAAACTCTAATATTATTTATTTTATGTTATTTTTAATAATTTTGTCTTTTCGTACAATAAAGAGTTTACTACTACTAAATTATAATATAAGCTAATAGTCCTTCGCAAAGCACAGAAACCTTTGAAAACCAACAGTCGTATTGACAGAGATATGTAGAGACATAATAGATAATGAGATAGGCCTCTACTCTTGAGTCTATGCGGAAAGAGAAGAGTCGTGGAATGTATGGGGCAATATATTTCACGACTCTTCTCTTTCCGAACAGACTCTATCTACCAAAGATTTAAAGTACTCGCTAATCGATGCGAATATGCGATTTTACGGGCTCTACGCTATTTCTCCTCTACTCTACTCGTATTCTCTTGGATCATCTCAAGATTTCTCAACGTGAAAGGCTAAAGTACGCACCCGTTTACTCGGGGGTAAACACCGCTGTGTTGACAGATGGTGACACGCCCGCTCTGACGTCACACACAAACATACTGCGTACGGTTATCTTGCTTACTTGTTCTAGAACATACACAATTAAGACTGTTTGTCTCAATTGGCTGATTATATAATCAGCGTCTCACACACTCAGCTACAATTACACCAACCACTGGTCAACATGCTTACTCAGCAGAGAACTATGCTATGAAACTTCCCATAAAATGTTTGGTGCAACTCGGCCAAATAGGTACCTAGTTATGGTAACTTCAAACTTCAACATTTATTCAGCAAATAGGCCACAAGGGCACTTATGCACGTCAACATTGAATTTACATACTAGCAAGGTATTTAATAATAATAATAATACGCGTTCTGCCTTATTTAAACGAAATATCAATTTCTCCTCCTTTTCTAGAATTATAAGTTGATCGTTGAAGTTGATTATAAGTTTTTAAGCAAATTTAACAACTGTATCTACAAAATGTTTAAATTCAGCAAGCTGTACCCGCACCTTTTTCATTACTTACACAATTTGTTGCACAATGTTTAGATTAATACTTACCTACTTACTCCTTATACCTAAGATGGACTAATTACCTACCTAACCCTTATACTATACCTAAGAACTTATGTAAAAAGTCATGAAATAAACGCATTTGTATTTGTATTTGTAAATGTATAACTTTTCCGCTAAATGTAATGTTTGTCTGCCTTTTGTAATGTCTATTTGTGGAGAAATGAATCTAAAAAAAGAGTACCATATACTGTGTGAATATAAATATGTAGGTATTATACTTATGTCATGCACAGTAAGAGACATTATGAAATGCCAATAGTTAAATAATAGGCTCAAAACATCTAAAGTTTCAATAGCCGTTACAGCAATTTGATAACATTAAATGTCGCGCTAGGGTTCCCCTCATCTGGCATAATATTTGTTTGTCAGAAATACACTTCGCATAACATGTATCGCAGAAACACATTTAGTCGAATGATAATTTTGCATAACTATTACTTGGCATTACTATTACTACGCATACAATACATTTTGCAGCATATTATTTAGCAGAAGATTACTTTCGCCGACTTTAGTTTAGCATAATTTTATGTACCATAATCATCCTGCAGCATACTCTTATTGTGGCATAGTGATATTTTCTGCTATTAGCAGAAAAGTGGGTTAAGTTAAGTAAGAACCGCGACCCCAACAAAATTGAACCTGTGCCAGAAAAGAATAAGGTTATATTAGGTTTTCCAACCTATAATAACGAACGACTGCCGGAAAAGTAGGTTAGGTTAGGTTAGAACTGCGACCCCCTACAAAAACGAACATCTGCCAGAAACGTAGGTTAGGTTGGGTTTAGAACTGCGACCTCATACAAAAACGAACGGCTGCGAGCAAAGTAGGTTAGGTTAGAACTGCGACCTCAACAAAAACGAAACACATGCCAGAAAAATAGATTCAGGTTAGAGTTATTTCATAATCTTTTTACCCAACGAACTTTATAGTTACTGATTATTTTACCGTATAAACACACTTTAAAAACTAACAAACAGCAATTCCATCATAACTCTATTCGTCTGTATGTTACCTCTTCAAAGTGATTTACGAGTAGATGGAATTTGGAATGCACATAGTTTGAGTCCCGTGGAAGGACAAAGGGTAGTTTTATTAAATTTTTAACACCATTCCTCGTAGACGAAGACTCAACTTGATAACTTTATGCCACCTAAATATTATGCAATACATTTATCTGCGAAAACAATATTCGTTTAAAAGACTAAGTATTATGAACATCAATAGTATGCCAAAACATGGTTCTGGATTTTAAAACTCTGCGAAATGATTGTATGCTAAATGATATATGCGAAAGGTAATTCTGCCAAACGACATTTCTGCCAAGTAACATTATGCAATACAAAAAAAGTCAAAAAACTTTCTGCAACACATTGGTAAACCGTCGCGCTACGACAAGATGGTAATTATAGAGTCACCTCTAAGGTCTCCCATTTGTCTTAACTGGAAAACCCTCCACAACTCGATGTAATTGGTCTTAAAATAGAATCTTTCAAATTAATCCAGCTTAGGGGCAGTCTGAATGATCGATCGTTCTGCAAGTTAGTCGACTCCATCATCTCGGATTGATGACATTTTAGATATAACAAAATAGTGACCCGCCCCGGCTTCGCACGGGTTACAAAAAAGCCAAAACCTTAACCAATTATATACTTAAACATTCCTCAAGAATCACTCTATGAATAGGTGAAAACCGCATGAAAATCCGTTCAGTCGTTTTTGAGTTTATCGCGAACATACAAACACAAACAGACAGACGCGGCGAGGGACTTTGTTTTATAAGGTGTTACCATTAACACTGACGGACACCGCATTATGAAGCTTTTATATAAGAAGACTGCGTGGTCACCACATACCTATAGATGCAATCAATTACGCGAGCAGCAATGCAGCTTATCCACGTGTCCCATGTTTTCCAGTGAACTCTATACTAGTAGTTCGCCCCGAACTGAGAACTCGCGGTTAGGCAAAAATTATATAGAGCGATTCTGTTGCACCTACATACTTACTCGTATAGTGCGACGTAAAATAGTAGAAAATAATTTTTAAGAAAAATAAACCGACTTCTAAGGAGTCACCGTTCACAGGAGGATTTGAGTCACCATATAGATTAAAATAAACTGTATCTGTGGTAAGCCGAAATATTTCCTGTCAAATGTCAAATACCTATATTATGTTTATTTTTATCTTGCTAATAGTTTCAAAATGGTAAGTTTAAAAACGATATTATAAAAGTGTAAGCCGAGCACTTTCATTTGATACCAAACTCGACCATACTTTCTTGCAAATAAAATGACCAGAATAGCAAGCCCCCTCACAAACAGCTTTTTGGCCTTCTAAGCTTTTCTAGCTCAATAACCTCTTGATCGAGCCTGCTCATAATTTAATGACTAAAATATAATGCCCTCGACTACATGTTTACCCAATTTCATTTAAATTAGAACAAATTTACTTTACTCATTGAGTATCAAACTATCTTCTGACAGTTCAGCTTAAAAACATCGAAATGCCGGGACGTGCCGCTAGCCAGCCGCGTGTTCAAAGCTGAATGTAAGAACTTCGTTCGCTTCGCTCGCTCGTTCGATTATTAATATAACTAGTGCTCTGTGAGCTGTAGACCTCGCGAGCAGAGCTTTAAATTACATGGTGCTAAGAGCTTTAAATATAAAAAAATAAAAAAAAAAACAATACGAAATTAAAGTGTAAAAAAATAAAAAAGTTATATCCCAGCATACAAATACTGGGGATCGAGATCGAACCCAGACTCTCTGTGCAAACAAAAAAAACGAACGTTTACAAACTGAGCCAAATAGTTCTTAGATAAACTGACGAAATTTAGCTACTCATTCTCAAATTAAAGATAGTTAAAATTAAATATCTCAATACCTCCGAAACCAGCGAAATAAAATTTCAGAATTTTAGGCCATTTAATCTATAAACATATCTCAAAAAGAAAACACTCGTATGATACCGATACGACTATTTGTTTAGGCGCGAGCTATCACAACTTTTCCATTTTGAAAAATTTCCAAAAACCGGCTCGACAAAAAATTTTTATCGAGTCACAGAATTCGGTTACAAAATTTCACGAGAATCGGTTAAGAATTGCGACCTGTAGAGGAGAACATCCGGACATACAAAAGCAAAATGCGCGAGTCAAAACGTAGACCTTCGCTACGCTTCGGTCAATAAGGTTCACAGCCAAAATAACGCGTGTTATGCCTTAGCCGTTTTTATGTACGTGGTATTTAGGCCGTAACGTGGAAGAAACTGAAATAAACGAATGTTTGTCTTATTTGCTCCATCCCGCACTGTCTCGCAGTTGAGATGATATGTGCACTGTCTTGCCCTTGACATTAACTCAAATCTAAATAGAACAAAAACTTTGTATCTAAACAAGTTGTCAGTGCAATGAATCGTAACAACAGGTCATAATCATAAATCTGCGCCACGCCCCTCGCGCCGCCGGCACCTGCCTCTACTCTCGCATGTAAAAAACGTACCTACTCGTATAGAGCGTATAGAATAGACAGATACTAGATAGATAGAACAATAATAAGACACGTAATGTAGAGTAAAATATTAAAGCCACAAATTTGAGGCGAAGTACGGCGAGTACTACATCAGTCTCCATCCAATTAATTCAATTTAATTCATTTATTTCAGGTCAAAATAGGCCCATATAGTTTATTAGTAATTACTTACCTATACTAGATTAGATTATTTAATAACATTATGCAAAATATAAAATGAAATCAAAATAAAAACAATAACATACTTAAATGTCAAATCGGAAATTAAAACGACGACAAATATTAAATTAAAATTAAATAAAGACATTGAATTCTGTTAATTTTTTTTTTGAGAATCAGACAAACAATTTAATCTAAGTATATTGCTGTTTTTGTCAAGCACTAACAGTCCGTGATGCGCCATCTACTTTAACTATCAAAATTGCAACCTCGATTTGCACATGGTATAATAATATACTCCGCCTGGTACTCCATTCCGAGATTCGCGTATGACCTAACTGACACGCGCCTACGTCATCATGCTGTTTACAGGTTCTCAAACTTTGAAATGTGGGAGAATTTTAACCAACGGTGAAAATTATTTTAACGGCATTAATTTTAAGTTATTCATGTAGAAACATAATAAAATAAAACAAATCTAATGTATTAAATTAAACTTTATTTATCTATACAAGACAAACGTTTAAAAAACTAATTCACAGTTACACATTAATTACCAAGCTTACGACGTGAAAAGTTTGGAAAACACTGCGACTGCTGACACTGAGCGAGAAGGAAATAACAATTAACACGCGTTCGACAAGGATGACGGTCAGGGCATGAAGTTATCTAGATCCGAATTGTCAAATGTCCACAGCGCTATCCTGTGTTGCCAGTAGTATAAACAGAATTACCCGAAAGTCTGAAATTTCTTTCGTGAATCGGAAGATATTGCTAACAAGTAATTAAAAATGACGTGTTATTGTAAAATTTAAGCTAAAATACATATAAATGAAAATTATAAAATTATAAAGAAATATTTTAACTTATTAACCATAGGTATAATGTACCCATGTAACATGTTATGTTGAAATAAAGTGGCAATGTTATTGTGACATAATCGCGTGTCACTCTGGGAATGGAAGACCATGGATTTGCACTAACTTTAGGTATAACCGTCTTAAGCCTCCTCCACACTCGCGTTCGCGGCTTCGCCCGCGATTCACGTGCATAGTCTGGAGGGGGCTTTTGAATTAGAGTAAATTGAAACCACGTGCTGAGTGAAGGTCTCTATGATTCATGGGTATTTATCTTTTGAACACGTATACATATAAGTAAACATAGTCATTATGACAAGAAGTTTGTTTAAAAGTATGTACTTAATTATCTTTATAAAACTGTTTTTTCGTCGAAATGGGTCTTAATAAAATAATGTCCTGCGTCTGGGGCCCACTTTGACTCGATATTGTCAAATGTGACACGTCTATTATTTCGTGTCATAACTTTCACGGAAAAGATTAGATGAAAGCTGTGTAACAAATTTTAGCGCTTTTATTAGTTTTATACTTTATGAACCGACTTCAAAATTTCAAAGGAGCCCGTAGGGACAATCTTTATTCGCTTACATACGGTTTAAAATGTTTTCTTTACTAATCACGAAGACCATTTGTCCATAATGAAAATTGAAACATTATATATGAATCCCAGCCGTACGTGTTTTGTTTTATTATAGGTATCTCTTGTTGAATTTTAGCCATTAATGATTTTAATGACATTTTAAACGGTTTCGTGAATTCGGTTTTTGCGGGGTTTATGTAGGTAAATTATGATTATGTAAAGAGCGGACGTGCCTCTATTTGTTTGACAGGTTTAGGTAAAAGGTTAGGTTAAGCTGGTCACCTGATGACTCATAGAAGGCAGGATATAAGGTAGGATATATCCTGGTATACGCGTGCTTCCGTGAGGGACAAAACATACGCAATGCGACACTATGATTGGTCGAATTTATTTGTTGCCCACCATAATCCATACTAAATTTACGGTCGGGAACAAATAAAATGTGAGACTGTGACAAGGACAAACAATAATAACTCTTTCGCTGCTACTCCTACTGAAAGATACATAAGACTATCCTGTTCGGTCACTTCCCCCCACCTTTTTAAATGTGAGACTGTGACAAGGACAAACAATAATAGCTCTTTCGCTGCTACTCCTACTGAAAGATACATAAGACTATCCTGTTCGGTCACTTCCCCCCAGGCCCCCACCTTTCATGCCAGATCCAATTATATTATACTAGATTCATGTGATGACTAAAGATCCAGGCTCAGTTTATCTAGACCATTATCTAGACATTGAAATTAAACCTACCGTCCCGAGATGTTGTCAATAAGCCTCTTTAAGCAATAACTCAAAAATGTTCACGTAACTCGGAGATAACACTTCATATGAATAAACATTACTTGACTGAGTAGATATTGAACAGTACTAAGTATACTTACTACGTACTGCAGTACGCATGTTTAAACTATGGGACCGGTTTTGCTCAGACGAAGCCTACACAATTGATTTATATACAAATACATATAGTGATCTGTAAGTAGTACCTAGTTTGCAGAAACTGAGCGCTTGCAAGGAAAACTTGATGGTGAAACTGAGCGCTTCCAAGGAAAACTTGATGGTGAAACTGAGCGCTTGCAAGGAAAACTTGATGGTGAAAGCCACAAAACTTGGGTCTCTGATGAACTGATTCATTATTACATATGTTATTTCGTGAATGGATTTTAGGCATCGAGGCATCGTAATTCTTAGGTAGAGAAAAAAATATGATACCTACCTAAGCGCCTACTTGAAATTTATTTAAACTATTTAAACTAGGTACGGATTTTTTTAACGCAGAACTCTATATACTTACCTACGTAGTTAATTAGTGTAAAAACGTTTAATAAGTTTATTTTAATTTTGTTCAGCCAAGTTAAGGGAAATCATCCGTGTAATGGCCTACTATGTAGATGATCCAATAAGAAAACCAGCAAGGCCTATTTATAATAATTTTCTAGTAAGTACTTTACGTGCCTAGAGCTAAAGACAGAATGTTCATGAACTTGAACAGCAAAACGTAAATACACGTTCAGAATCACGAATACATGGCTAAGAAGAGACTAATGAAATACTTTGTACGTTATAAATGTTAGAATTTAACTCACATTTATAGACGGGTCTAACACGAATTTTATTCAATTACCTTTATTTAACGACGTTTCGACGCAGGTTTCACTGGTCGTGGTCGTGGTGGCGGCGGGGTGTGAGTTAATGTGTTCAAAACGCGAAAGTTTTAAATGTTATAATCTACTTAAGTAAAATGGTTACAATCCGCAACTGCACGCGCGAAGGATGCAAATCATAAAAACATGCAACTATCCAAGATAGTTGATAATAATGTCCAGTTCCAGCGCAGCGGCAGCGTCCTGACACGACTAGCTAGCCCATGGATGTATTTATAGAATGATTCTTTAATTCCTCTGCATCGGTCCGCATCCGCGACTCTAACGAATATTTATGAATGTATGACGTATATATAAGACAGGACGGCCCCCTATATAAGAATCAAGGGCGTGTGGTAGAAAAACAAGGTTTTCCTAGCTGATTAGACAGAACACGCGATTTACAAACCAAGTAGTTTGTTTTTCCTGACAGTACAAATTTAAAACTCCATTCGACACGCGCTTTCCGGAAAAACAAACATGAAACACAGTGTATCCTTACCTACTTTTCAGGGAAATAAAGGATATTTTTATTTCTTTTATTTTTACTTTTTATTTATACTTATCGCCCTAACTCATGAATTGACTATGACTGTTATTTTTAAATCTCTTGAAACGTAGATGATTTATTTGAGAAAACTAAGGCCGGTAGTCGCCGGCGCCCGCGCGCAAATAGAATGGATCTATTTTCTATTTACCTACGCCACACGCCCACGAATTAAATGATAAAGATAACGGATTCTACGCGTATCCGCGTTTTATGAGAGAGCTTTATCAGACAAATTAGAGCTAAGCTTTTTTGACAGCCGAAGTTGATTTACGGGAAATATCCGGGTGCGATGGCGCCTGAATTTAAGAGAATCGTAAAAGTACCTAACTTAGGAATATTATTACGATTGGAAATCGCTGTTTGATACTTGGTAATTGCGCGAGTAAGTAAAGTAATAACCTAGGCAATTATGTTTTTGTACTGGACATTCCTATCATTTCCACGGTTTGAGTGACAACATTCTCAATTCCCGCATTTTCATTAACCTCATCAATATTTATCATCAATCAACGCGGACCGGATTACCATCAATGACATCATTAAAATAAACTCGATACACTAATTAAACGTAAACAATTGTTTCTCGCAAACTACTCTAAAGATTTTCGGCGGCAAAAAATATCCTAAAGTTACATTTGCCTTTTGCGCACTATGTGTTCTTCATCCTAGACCATCGTTTATAGTTTCATACAGAGAGTACTCACATGTTTGTGTTGTGGTCGTGAGGTGTGTGTGTCGCACCGGATCGAACGCTACGTGCGTATTCGGAGACGTCGCGGCGCACACTGCCGCCGGCGGCGCCCGACACTGACCCCAGGCCTTCACGAGGACACTGTGATAGCGCAAAACAAAATATCTAGTCAAACTCGACCTGAACCTCTGTAAGAAATGCGCGCAAACTGGGATCACATTATACTGGTTACTCTGCGTTTCTGAATAACATACCATAGTTTACGCAGTATCTCTATAGAGTTTGTGTGGGAAAATCTACGGTAGAAGCTTGGGAGATATCTTTAACTATAACGACAGGTCATGGCTATGTGTCTCTTTAACTGAAGATCGCAAGACCTTTAGATAAAAAAAGTAAAAGAAAATCGTTATAAATACCTACAGGAAAACTCGGCGCCACGACGGCCGACGACGAACCATTGAAATCCACCCTTGCTCTTGATGCCATTTGGTAAACAGTGGAAACAGCTTAGTAGACTGCAGGTATGCTTCTTAGGACATGATTTAGGGAAAATGATCCACAAAAATCTGTCAATAGAATTTAAACTTTCTGTTAAAAAAATCAATTTATTTAGGTAAATGATGATAGATTATTTTAGCTAAATTAAGTAAGTAGGTACGTCACAATGTACGGTTTTGTGTTGTCTCCGTATCTACCTCTACCAATTACAGGTCCAATGGTCTGATTCCAAATCGCGGGCGGTCGACCTGAACCTCTTTTTCCCTCCTGAATGGTCATTATGCTTCCCGTCATGTGGTCTTCATTTCTTTTCATGACATGCCCAGGGTTGCCAACTTTTTTTTGGTGGAATATAGTATTTTCCAGAATAAGGCACCAAAAATATAGTACATTTCAAAAAAATATAGTACTTTTAGACAAAATACTAAACATGAGTGTAATATACGTTTAATCGGAAATATAGTATTTTAGCGTACTATATATTTTTCCAAAAGTATATAGTACAGAGAGCCAAAATATAGTACAATACTATATAATATAGTACGGTTGGCAACCCTATGCCCATACCACCATCTCAGGCGGTTTTCGCGGAGTTCGATTTGACGATTTTAGCGACTGACGGTTTCTTTCATTTATGTATTCGTTTCTAATCTTATCCATCCTAGAAACTCCGCCAGCCTAGCGTAGCATTTTCATCTCTGTAGTATGCAGTTTCTGTTCATCTGCCTGCCTCAAAATCTGGAATATATCATAAGAAATACTTAAAGGAAGTTTTCATAATATTAATAGATACTTAATAGTCAAGCGTACCTATTGTGAAATTATAAAATTTCGTTCCCCATAATTACAAGAATTTGTTTATTTATCTAATATAATATTTGCTTGAATTAATATATTGAAGAACATGATCGCCGGCAAAATCTAGCAGTTTCGCTGCAAAGAAATAAGTTTTGAACTTTGACACTATTATCTCAAGTTGTTTTGTACATAACAGAGTAATAATGATTGATAACGAGGAGATACCTACTGGCGCTGCGCTGTGATGCTGCTCAAAGGTCTGGTACAGTTATAAATTATTTACAGATTAATTCACCAGGAGTTGAGAGAGAGATGTGTCTAATTTATTTCGACACATCACCGCAAGCTTCGCCATGCTTTACTATTTATTCTATTGTAAAAATATTTATTATCTGTATGGAGGAAAAAGTAGGTACAGTTACCTACAATAATACGTTACACAAGGAAGGCCGTTTTCAAATAGTGAATAGATTCAGGCGTTACTTTGCGGAAATCCATATCGAAAAGATAACGTGCTAGTCAATCAGTGCTAACCCGTTATACTTACCTACTTGCGTATTTTTTACATGCAATGAATGTTCCCACCCTCCCACCGTGTAAAAATAAATACTTACGCAAATAAATATAACAAACCACCAAAGTATTGTTCTTCAAAGTACAACACTTTGTACGAGTGTTGTTCTTTTGACTAGCGCGTTATCTTTTCGCGGATTAGCATAGTAATATTTTGGTTTAACAAGGAAGGCCGCAATAATATCTGAGTATCTGACACGATTTTTTGGTCCAAGGAATGGATTCAAAGGCCTCTGTCATACAATTATTAGCGTAAGTATTGTAATAAAGTATGTTCAGTATTTTCTCATTATTTCAAAAGGTGCAAATTTTTATGAAGATTTACAAAGATTTTACCACATAGGTAATAGGTACTGATCTCATCCAAAAGTAAATAAAACACACATTTGTTGGTGAAAGTTATATTTACGTGATAAAACATATCACAAGATGAGGCACTTGACGGTATTCACACTACGCCCGTATTTACAAACTATACCATTTAAAAACAAACTTAAGACAGCTTTTAAGTATTTAATTCTTAATTTTGTCGTCGTCGGTCCGAATAAAAAAATCGCTATGTGAATTTTTTAACACAACGAAATTAAATGCCTTGTTTTCCGTTGAAGGTGATGGCGATTTATTGTAGAGTGGATTACCGCAAAAAATCCGCTGTGTGTCATCTCTCGTGCTACGTTACTTTGGCAATAAATCGCTATGTGTAAACTTCACACATGACGATTTTAAGTGAACCAAATTTAATTCGTATGTAGCAAAATTCTGGTTAAAATAACTAATATCGTAAAAAATTACAAAACAAACTGTTTATTTTCTTCATAAGTAATCATGTAAAAACCATTGATCTATTACAAAAAAAAATACAGGTGCAACAAATATATTACAAACGGGAAAATAAACAGTTTTTATGTCTCCTGAAAAGTAGCTTAAAAATACATGGCGATTTTTTTACTCACACCGACGATATGAGAGATCGCCCTTTAGCGATAAGACCGCCTGTTGTTACCTCTGTCTTCATATATTATGTGTGTCTCTCTGTAAATGTTTTTTGAGGTTGTGAAATAAAGTGGTTTTGTATTGTATTGTATGTTTCTGCTGCTGACTGTTGTTAAACTTATTTCAATTTCTTACTTTGATGATAATTATTTGTGCCTGAGAAAACGTCAATGACTTATCGCAAAATAAATAGACACTGACCACGCTATCTTTGCACAAACTTGGCAGTAACAATGCACACACATCCCTGCAAGCTTGACATGGCACTTGCTATAAAAACCTAGCGTGGCCCGACTCTACATGTGACGTTGTCAACCTAAAAGAACCACAATGTCCACATTATTAGATATATCGATGTTTCATTTTGTCAAGTATTATTTTTGCCAGAAAAATTGTGGTCTAATCATAGCCCTTTTATCCGAGCGCGGCGTAAAATATTCACACATAAATTACACATCTATTTACACTGTTGCTTATAATTTCGATAACGACAGCGGCACACTGTTGTGGACCTTATCTAGTTGCGATAAGGTTGTATCTGCAGTGACGTGATATAGTAAAACGGTAAGTACGCATATTTAACTCGTGGAGGTCGTGCGATTATAACTTACATAACTTAAAAGTCTTTAGTGCGATTATTGTGTGTCGAAAACAAACATGTTACGTATTTAGGATACACGCAATCAATTACTGTATTTTTTGTGTATGTATAATATATACAAACTAAATGTTTTTCAAAGTTGGTAAGGTAGCCTAATATGTATATACTATATCACCCGGGACATCAAAACAAGTAGATTTATCTTACTCATCATAATCCACTCAGTAGTTTCAGCAGTTGGGGAGACTTGATCGCCTCAACTAGTGGCTCTGTCAGCTGTTCACCTCACGATAAGCTTCATAGGCTTAAAAACAGAAAAAATTAAAAATACTTACTTCGTTGAGTCATTATCACAGCGAACTCACAATTGCGAAGTATATTTTATGCCAAACTCCGTCATTTTGAACATTTTCCATAAAACGAAACGACAGAAAAATTCTGAATGCCGAACCTGTTCACAAAACTTCACGTGAATCGGTTGAGAAATGTGACCTGCGCTGCAGAGGAGAACATCCGGACATACTAAAGCATTTTGCCCAACCTTCACTAACGCTCGATGAATTATATAACCGTAATTTATTAGTCAATAAATTAAAAATAACTGTCCTAAAAGAACCAATCGCTATGTTCTGATTTTGACAACGTAATATAGAGTTAGTTTTGCTATTTACGATCTGTTTTAAATAAATATAACTTTATAATTTATGCGACCAATTCTCCCCTAGGACCAAGTCTCCCCAGTCTACCCTACGGTGGATCACACAACATAAGCATACACAGTACAATAATACATGCATACATTCAATGTACATACATACATACCAGTGGCGGCGCGTCTAGATTGTTCGTAGGCAAGCCGTAGCTGAGTTGCCCTTCCTTTTCTTCATAAGTTTAAAGAAACTAGCCCAAGAGCTTGAATCTCAGACAAGCCGATGGGAATCGGGTTCTATGGACGCTCCGCCACTGATACATACATACATACAATGGATAAAACTTCTAAATAAAAGGCATGTTGTACAATAAAAATTACAGTAAAAGGAAAGGTACCACAAACCGTAAAACCATAATTCATTTGTCTAAAATAAAAATGCTACATGAACAGCAAGAGAAGTGTAACATCACTTTTGGTGGTAAATAATTCATTAGGCCCTTTCCTGACTTGTCCTTAGAACGCAGCAGTTTCTTATTACCAATTCAGGAAAGTCCATAAACACCTAATTAGCAAAATCTTAAAATAATTTACATTCTTTATATTTGTATTTAGCTGCTCCTGGATTGGGCCCTTAATTATATCACACATAAAAATAGTAATATCACAATTATTTTTTACAGTATTTACAAAACGATATTCAATTTTAGTTGTTATTATCATTCATTCATCAATTTATATTCAAACATGTAGTTTTACGTGTCTAGTTATTTTTCTTATCATGTGAAAACAGTCGCAAACGATAAAACCAGACTAGGGTCCACTTTTGGACCGTAAGCTATTTTTTCATCTTATCTAAATCTAACAAACGGTTGCGATCATTAACAAACCTACAGACTCAACAATCTTGCTTGAACCGAGCAAATTCAATTGTTGAAATAAAATAAAACTAATTTAACGAATAAAAGTGCGCAATAATTATTAATTCCCGTGTACCACCACAAACATAAACAAGACTGTTATCTTTTTTATTTTGTGATTGCCTTTGGTTACGCCAATAAATTGGCCTGTCTGTAGATTCCAGAGTTTATGGGTACTTTTATCTAAGTTGGTACAATCAGCAGCAGAAGTTGCCAAGCCGGCGAGGTGTTCAAAATTACCTTGACGCACTCTTATTCTCGCGTCAAGATCATTTTGAACACCTCGCCCGCTTAGCAACTATTGCTGCTGACTGTACCTCAAGGAACATTGTCAGGATTGTGTCAACACATATCGAAAATATTAAAATTTTCATTAAACTTTCATTCCGTGTAAAAAGGGTTTATTAACTCTATATTATTTGTAGCGTGCAGTTAAATGAATATAAGATTGATATGCATTGACACACTTACACACTACATCACTGTTAATATTAAATATTATAATAGCCACACACGGCTTTGGAACCATCATACCAAATTAACCACGAAAATATGTGACGTTTTCAAGCAAAAGGTACGACTTTGTCGCTTACCATAAGGACGTAACTTGCTTGTATCTTTATACGAAAAACCTGTCAGAGCGTCCTTATAGCAAGCGACAAATGTGGTACATTTTGCTTGAAAACGACACATAAAAAATTGAGATATAACTGCCACATGGGAGACCCACGCCTAAAATCAATTATATTATTTAATTAAAGGACAAGTTCACATTTTTGGAACACCGGTCCAATCACTCTTAACCAACTGAAGCTTGCCAGATGCGTCTGAATATTTACATTGTTTACCCACCTTATCGGATACATGAAATAGAGGAGCGGAGGAGAAATAGCTGTTTTATATCTTATATAGTTATATCTCAGATAATAGAACGACGGTCAGATTGCTGACTCTACTACAGTCAAGTGTAAAAATATGGGTGCACAAATCATGCTCAAAATGCTCTTAGTCAGTGAATTAAGAACTATGGGACATATTCACATTTATAGACGGTCATTTATAGATCAGTTAGCCGCGACCACGACCAGTGAAACCTGTGTCGAAACGTCGGTAAAGGAAGGTAATAAAATAAATTCGCGATAGACCTGTCTATAAACGTGAGTTAATATGTGTTCAAAATGCGTAAGTTTTAAATATTACATGGGACATATTTTTGTTTTGTTATATTTTTTATAACAAAGTTTATTCAAATTATTAGCAACGTCATTTGTTTCGCGCGCTTTTCAAACTGTAATACCGGCTGAATTTAAATCGGCGATGCCGATATATCGGCCTGCCGATTGTATCGGCCGATATATCGGTATCGTTACATCCCTATTTTTGAGTAAGTTGTCTACGTCCATATTTTTACACTTAACTGTACAATGTGTCAAGCAAAGAGAATTGATTTTAATAGAGTGGTAAACTGTAAGAAAAAAACGTCCCCTTAGTTTAGCATCCATAGATGGCGCTGTACTGCGCCATATGTTTTGCGGTCACACTGAATTGCCAAACTTTTGACAATCAGAGTTACCTACCACAAAATGTATGGAGCTGTACAGCGCCATCTAGTTTACCTGTCAAATTCGAAGCACGAAATTGTGTTAGATTTTACCACTTTTACACATGTTAATCAATGTATCTTTGGTGTCTAGTTTTGTTCAGTCAGTCAGCTGGTTATCTTGAACAAATCGCCGTCAGATGGCGTGGCGTGTGGCGTGTGGCGTGTGGCGTGTGGCGTGCGGCGTGTGGCGTGTAGTGTAGTGTGTGTGCTAGATGCAGGTGGTCTTGAGATGCATGGAGAGCAGCCCCTTGGCCACGAAGCCGCGCCCGCACAGCGCGCACACGTAGGGCCGCGCGCCGCTGTCGACAACACGTACATTACGCTCGCACTTTGTCTTTATTGTTTTGTTTTGTTATATTGTTGCTAACCAATGATATGGATAATATGTCTGAAATAAAGTTTTCAATTTCAATTCGCGCGTTTGTTCTGCCGTACTCTGGCCTACATCCGAAACGTAAACGTATCATAATAACCAGGTGTGGAGCATCCACGTCCACCGACGACCACGATCCTCAGTCATGAGGGAGCGACCACAGAGAGTGAGAAAAAAAAACTTCTGCCTTCGTACGTACGTTACAGCCCTAGGTCGAAATTTAGGTTTTACAGACCACATCGCTTAGCAAGTGTGATGAAAAAGTACATTACAATCCTAGGTTGAAATTTAGAATTTACGGACCGCATCGTCGGAACGTGTAATAACACCTTTTACGAGCAAGTGCGATGAGAACGATTAGTACGGGTGCAGCCGAGCGTGAAGCGTGGTCTCTTACCTGTGGTACCGCTCGTGTATGACCAGTGTGGAGCGCTGGCTGAACGCCTTCCCGCAGTGGCTGCACACGTGGGGCTTCTCCCCGGAGTGCACGCGCTCGTGTAGTGTCAAGTTGCATTTCTTCACGAATCCCTGCAACGAGAAATGATGCATTTTATAAAACGCCAGTGTTTGGTTTTATAGAATGAAATTTCATTCATTCACATTCTAGACTTTTCGTTAGTTGTTGAAAATTTATTTATTCTTTTTATAATTAGGTCTTTTTATAGGTAAGTTTACTTTTATTTTAGGATTAACTTTAACTTATTTTTAATTTTAGTTAATTTAATAAGTTAGTTTGTATTTATCTTATTTATAGAATTGTTATATATGGTGACAGTTAGTATTTACTTTGCCGTATGTTTCACACATATTAGGTTTACAAGAATCTGTGTTGAACAACTCATTGCTCTAGCTTCAATAACCACGGAGAAAAACGTGGAGTACGTTTGTATGGAGGAATGACCACTCCTGTTGGCTCTTAATAGTAGGAGATCCGAGATATATGGTCGACCTTCACCAATACGTCTGACGGATGAAACTATAAAATATGTTCCAGAACATACATAAATAGGGTTGCCTAAAGAAATATGGTCAAGGCTGTTATTAATACATTTTTGAAAAAAAAATTTTTTTCGTCAAATTTCATCAATTTGTCTGACGAACGAAATAAGTTTCAATGGAAAGTATACAACTTGTACAACATGAATCAACTAGGTTGCCTATCTTTTTCCGGACACTATTATGTGTACTAAAATAAACTTGATTAGTTAAGCCGTTTATGAGTTATCGCTAAAAGTCTTCCCTTCTTATTTTATAAGCCTGGCAACCCTTATATGTGACCGGATTTTCGCAGGCAACCTTATACCGTTGTATTTGCAATAAAATTACCATCATTTTGATGTATAGTTCAAGCGTCAGACAGATGAGTGAAATTATCTATCTCTCTCTCTATCAATGTAAATTCATATAGATTAGCGTAAGAATAATTTATACTATCATTTATCATTATGAAATAAATAAACTAAACTAACTAAACTATCGATATAAAATTACCTCTTTTAAACATGGCAACCACATAATAGTGACCGGAAAAAGATAGGCAACCTAGTTGATTCATGTTGTACAAGTTGTATACTTTCCATTGAAACTTATTTCGTTCGTACGAAAAAAATTTTTTTTGTGTGTGTAAATGTCTTCGTAAAGAGATGCGCGAACTCTCATACAGATGTAGGGCATAATTGTTTTTCATCGTATTTTTTCGGAAACGTTCGTATTCGTCATGCTACTTCAGTCGACATCAGTAATTTTTGTACCGAGACTGACCGAAATACCACAACACGTTCGTACGTTTCTGTGAAAATATGATGGAAAAATAATTACGCACTACATCCGTACATAGAAGTTTAAGCTCACCTTTCCACAGGTCCCGCACACATTCGGCTTATAACCGGCGTGTATCCGTAGATGGAACTTGAGATGCTCCCTCGAGGAGAGCGCCTTCCCGCACACCGAGCACAGGAAGTTCCTCTCCCCGCTGTGGGCCCGGAGGTGTCTCCGCAGCGAGTTGAGGTGCGCGAACTCTCTTGCGCAGGTGGCGCAGCGCAGCGCCAGCGCGCGCGCCGCCGCCTCCGGATGCGCGCGCGTGCGGTGCGCCAGCAGGTACCTGACCATATTTATATTAAAAACTTATAGTAGGAGATCCCACATATATGGTCGACCTTCACCAATCTGTCTGACGGATGAAAATATGAAAGAAAATGTGTTCCAGAACATAAATAAATAGGGTTGCCTAAAGAAATATGGTCAAGGCAATTTTTAATAAATTTTTGAAAAACATTTTCTGGAACATATTTTCTTTCATATTTTCATAGTTTCATCCGTCAGACAGATTGGTGAAGGTCGACCATATATGGGATCTCCTACTATTATGCATTAATTATTTAATTACACAAACGGGTCTACCGCGATATAATTTCATTGTTATTTTTTAATTTTCATTGTTTGTACAAAACGCGAGAGTTCCCCGACACAGTTCGCCTCCCTCCTTCAAAATTTTACGCATTTTTTACTAGTCCTTTATCAAATGCTCCAAATATGTATGCACGGACGTACCTCAATTTTGGGAACGAATTAAATTATTTTTCACACCACTGTTCGGAAATGTGGCAATATATGGTCTAAAACCAAGCTGGAAAGTAGGCAATAGCTGTAGCACCTGAACCACCACTACTATAATGTTTCATTGTTATCATCATCTGTCATTGGCGACGGTTCGCTACAGCAATGAGTATCATTTAAAACATAAAAATCAATAAAAGGTCTTTTTTGCGCAACTTTTTCCTTCAAAAATAAAATTAGGTTATTTATAGGGCCATTTCTTGTTTAAAAAAAAAAGAAATGTCAAAACCATTCAGTTCATTTTTTTTAACAATTATCCATTCAGTTCATTTTTTTTTTTTTTTTTTTTTACAATTATGGCCTGGATGCGAGTCCTTTAAGCCACCATTCAGTTCACGCTTAAGGCGTTTTTTACTTTTGTAGCTGTTTGTGTTTTTTTTTAGCAAAAACGCTTCTAAGTTTAGAGTCGGTTTGAAGCAAATAACAGAAAAACGCCTCTTAAAAGTGATAAAAAAAGTAAAAAAGGCGGGATCGAAAATACTTACTGAATTGGATAGTGTAAATTGTGTTTGACTAAAACATACAAGAAACACTTATCTACGCTCGCTATAAAAATGAGTTCTTCTAGTGAAGAAAATAATATTCTTACGCTGTCGCCTACCGAAATTCAAGAGACAGCACAGGCAGAGGCTAGTAATTTGCTACCAGAGAAATCGCGGGCTAGTACTTAAGTAAGTATAGTTATGCAAATGTTTTCTTATTTCCTCGCAGTAGTCGTGAAAAGCACTATGTAATGCCTCGGCCGGAAACGCTAAAGATGGACTCGTATTATTTGAGGGCCTCCACTAACGTGTCGGCCCTCAAACGACTCGTCCATCTTTTAGCGGTTTTCCGTCCTCTCCTACAATGTACTATTGTGTGTTTTTAACTCTCCCTAGAAGGTATCATATATATAAAATTGAAAAACCAGAACGGGATAAAAAACGAGCGAAGAAGAGAGATGGCGCCTTACAAATTTCTAAAAAAGTTTTTGACACATATCTCGAATACAACGCACGTATGCTAAGAAAAAACTGTTTAAATCTATTATCTACATGTGAGAATAAACGTGACGTGAGAATGACGTGATCTGGTATCGGAGGCCAGGTGAGTCCTTTGGATCGTTGCGTCACCTTAGCCGTAGTAATGTTAAGATCCAGAAAGGGAAATGGGGACTACCTACGTTTGTATGAAAAGGCGATTTATGGGTGGTGGTCGTCCATATTCGTGGCTTAAAGCGGAAAATAAGTAATCTAATGAACGTTTTTGCAACTAGGCTTACAACAATAAGTAATAGGTTTTAAATAAATACCTACGTAAGTTATAAGAAATTTTCGAATTAAGTTATCCAAATAACGGCTACCTACTTGACAAATAAGAAATCCTTATCACAGTTATAAACCCTGGCAGGGACACATAATAATGTCGGTATTTAACTAAACATAAGACAAACTCTTTATTTCATTTACGCGAGCGGAGCTGCGGGCCCGTCTAGTATGTATATAAATCGTACCTCATATAGACGAAGCCTTCGGGGCACAGGTCGCACACGAAGCGCTTGCCCGGCGTCTCGCCCTCCGCCTCGCCCTTGTGCGTCAGGCCTAAAATCACACAAACATCCAATTTACCTCAGCTATACCCCGTTTTTTTCAAATTAGAAATTTTATATCCTCAAAAGCAGTGGTAATTAACTTTTTTCCCTAAATGCTATTGCGGTACAATAATATGTAAACATCACTATAATTCAGTGCACAGTTACTCAGATATAATGTGAATAAAAAGTTACCACTACTTTTGAAGTTATACAATTTCTAATTGGAAGAAAATACAGGATATAGTTATTCCATTTTTTATCAATAATTGTCACAACAGTGTAACAACAATGATAAACTGACAATAATATAAGATCTCTAACGATTTTCTTATCACTGTGACAAGAAACGAAATGGTACATAAGTCAAATTCCTTGACTGTACATCGCTATCTCGTTTAGCTGACAAAGTTGGGGACACAATATTTTCTCAAAATTGACATCTTATTGATGACATAAATCAGCGGTCGGCAACTAGCGGCCCGCGGGCCTCATGCGGCCCGCGAACCTCTCACTTGCGGCCCGCGAGCCTCCCTGGCTATTTTGTATGTAATATTGACAAATGACAATGTCTGACAAAGTCATAAATATTAACAAAGTGCGGCCCGCGTCCACTTCGTTAACTGTTATGTGGCCCTTGGCTGCTAAAAGGTTGCCGACCGCTGACATAAATGAATGAATTTTAGCATTTACTAAGCCACTGTTTTCGAGCTTATTTCCGTTCTAGTTACTACAAGATTTTGGTGTTGCCATACAATAAAGATAGGTAAAGTGTTACCATGTTTGAGTATCTGGTGGTGGTCGCGGAAGGTCTTCTCACAGCGCGCACAGCGGTACGGTCGGCGGTCTCTCTCCCAGTGTCGCAGCCAGTGCGCCGCCCACGCGTCCGCCTCCATTATCTGTACAGCGGAACACTAATTGAATTTATTTTAATACTAATTAGGTGTAAATGAAATTAAAGTTAAAAATTTGTTTTAAAACCTAGATTTATGTATCTAAAGCTATAGTGCTTTAGATACATGTTAGCTACTAGGGTTATTATATTAGGGTTATTGAATTTATTTGATAAGTACTAACAAACAGTATAAATATTCTATCCGATGCTTCATATAGTGTTCAAGAAATTATAATTTTAAGTTTATTTTCCCAGAGTTAACCGGGTACGTCCCCAGAGGTGGGGAAAAGAATAAGGACCATTAGTGTTGTAATAGTGTTGGTGTATACCTTGGAGCACCTCGGGCAGCGCAGCGGCCTGCTGCCGGGCGCGGGCGGAGCCGCCGGCGCCGCCTCCCGCCCCGCCGCCGCGCCGTGCTGCCTGCACACACACACCAGGAGACACAAGTCAACTACACCACCCCAACACAGAATACTACTCTCCCTCCTCAGCTTGGATCTCACTTCGACAATATCAAACAATCTGTTACTAATATGCAATAAAAATAAACCTTTATCCTAGACACCCGCCAATTTTCGTATTTCTGAATTTGGTACTGTCGTTTATTTCTATAAAAATTCAAAACTTGACTTTGTACTTGTACAGGTATACGGGGACTTCCCGGCTCACGCTTGACCATTGTCATGTTTCCTAGATGACGACACACCTGCCATCGAGCAGTTTTAACCTTTAGCTGTAATTCATAAAATGAATAGGTATGGTAATCGTGGTACACAATTTTTAATATAAAACATATCCCGAAATCGCGTAGTGATAAAAAAAAATTCTATCTTATTTTCAATTCTATAAACGACTACAAAATTGAACCCACAGTGTACCTAATTATTCAATAAGTATAAATAAACCCAACATTAACAGAGTATACCTAAAGGTGTATTTTTATTTGAGAATGTTAAGCCCGGTTCCAAAGTTAGATAAGTAATTAATTTTGAATATAAAATAACTAAATAAAATAAACTAAAGGTTGAATAAAACACAACAAACCTGTAATGTTGCAGCATCTCCCCGCGACTGCAGCACTGCGCGAAGCAGATGCAGCAGTCGAACTTGTCGTCGTCCGGCTCACGCTTGACCAGAAGATCCCCCGCTATATCCTGCGGCTCCTGTTTCACCACCACCGGCTCGAGGGACAACTCGGGCGGCAGCTGGCCCATCAACAGGTTCCACTCCTGGAGAAAATATCATATTTTATTATAAAAATCACAGAATGTATTATTGCACACAATTTTTTTAGAGCTCCGTAACCATAATCGCAAAAATGAAACCGTGGCCACAAACGAAATGTAGCTAAAATTACTAACCAATTATACCTTGAGGTATGCCCGGTGTCAGTGGCATTCCAGTCCAGTGATCGAATCCAGTGCTAGAATGCTGCTGGAATTATGTGAACCGGCAATGGAATATAATAATTCCAGTCCAGTGCTGGATCAAACATTAAATAGTGAAAACGTATTGTTTTTTCGGCAACAGTCTCCATAAATTCACTGGATGATGAAAATGACTAGAATTAATGTAAACGATTCGATTCAATTCAGTGCTGGATTTGATCACTGGACTGGAATGATACTGGAATATCTGGAATAGATGTGAACGGGGCATTAGTAAGAAATTGTCAGACTTAGGGTCAGTTGCACCAAACTGTTCGTATCGTTAAAGAGTTCGCAAAATTTTTATGTATGGAAAGCTTCATAGTAAAGCTCCGGGGCGCGCCGGGTGACGTTGTCACGTTGATGTCTGTCAAATGTGGTTGGTGCAACTGGCCCTCACAGTCGCGTTTGCCGCTCTCGCATTGCCTTTGAAAACGTCTCTCTGACACTTTGTACAACATCAAATATGTAATAGACTCAAAAGGCCATTGATAATGATACCTTCAGTTGTTTCTTCCGTTTCCGCCCCCGTTTTTCGGCGCCCTGGAGCTCCTGCTTGACTCTCTTCTTCTTCTTCAGGCTGACCAGCGACAGGTCGTCGCTGTTGTCCGAGGGCACGCACGCGCCGTCCTCATACACGTGCTCATCTGCCTCCACCTTCACTTGCGTTTCCAGCTCTGGCTCCTGTTGCAATATCAATATTATAGGAATATCTTAAATCAACCTGGACAAATGGTAAAGCAATATTATGATACCATCGAGCTGATCTGATAATGGAGACAGGTGGTGGCCATAGGAACTCTGTGATAAAACAACGCAAACTAATTGTGTTGGGTTTATCTGAATTGTCTTGATGAGTAATATTTGACAGGTCGAAAGAAAAGTACAGTCAGCGTGTATAAAACGCTTTTATCAAACATGGAATATTTACAAAACACTTGTTTCTGAGACTTTATCTCTATTACAATCAATAATACTTGGACGCATTCAAAGGCTATTTTGACTAGTAGGAAAATACCCTATTATATGATAATATAATATTATAATATTATTATATTATAATATTATTATATTATAATAGGGTATTTTCCTACTAGTCAAATCAGTTACTTTTTTAGAACTGTCAAAACGATTTGCTAATATCATGGTCTAATAAAACATGGTCTTCCATTCCCAGAGTGACACGCGATTACGTCACAATAACATTGCCACTTTATTTCAACATAACATGTTACATGGGTACATTATACCTATGGTTAATAAGTTAAAATATTTCTTTATAATTTTATAATTTTCATTTATATGTATTTTAGCTTAAATTTTACAATAACACGTCAATTTTAATTACTCGTTAGCAATATCTTCCGATTCACGAAAGAAATTTCAGACTTTCGGGTAATTCTGTTTATACTACTGGCAACACAGGATAGCGCTGTGGACATTTGACAATTCGGATCTAGATAACCTCATGCCCTGACCGTCATCCTTGTCGAACGCGTGTTAATTGTTATTTCCTTCTCGCTCAGTGTCAGCAGTCGCAGTGTTTTCCAAACTTTTCACGTCGTAAGCTTGGTAATTAATGTGTAACTGTGAATTAGTTTTTTAAACGTTTGTCTTGTATAGATAAATAAAGTTTAATTTAATACATTAGATTTGTTTTATTTTACTATGTTTCTACATAAATAACTTAAAATTAATGCCGTTAAAATAATTTTCACCGTTGGTTAAAATTCTCCCACATTTCAAAGTTTGAGAACCTGTAAACAGCATGATGACGTAGGCGCGTGTCAGTTAGGTCATACGCGAATCTCGGAATGGAGTACCAGGCGGAGTATATTATTATACCATGGCTAATATGGAATTTATATGAAACATTACATCATGACGTCACGGTCAACTCACCTACTTTTTATACTTCTATCCGATTTATTAAATAGAGCTTGTGTTTAATAATAACTCCTATCTGTGTTTTTCTAATAATTATCTGGTGCTTTATTTCATGCATGGTGTAAAATAATTTATTTTAAATACAGTATAATACCCTATTATAGACCTCACAAAATCTCACTTATCCCCCACGTTGCACAATGTACTATTTGAACTATTTCTTACCTGTGAAACCCTGTGGGGGGAGAGGCTGGCTCTACGTGGAGTCATTAGGTCGTCCACCAGCAGGCTTATCGATAAAGGCGGTCTCTTACCTGTTTGACAGGGGGGTTGGGGGGTGTTCGCGGCGGCGGGGTGAGGGGCTCGGTCTGCGTGGATGCCTCGCAGCGAGAGCTGTCCTTGACGAGCGTCAGGTCGATGTCGTCCACTGGTAGACCAGAAGATTGCAAGATGGCGCGTAGCCTGAAACATGAGTTACATATTTCAAACTTTTATTTATGTAACTTGCATTCGTTTAAAACTGTTTACTTATTGTATTAATCGACGTACTTATACTGTAGGACCCTTGAGAAACAATATTCTGATACGATCAAACGAAAATAACTATGGAGACCTTAAAACAGCATTTCCCAAATTATGGGTTGAGTAGATCGAATATTGAGTGGGCCCTGAAACATAAGACATTCCGACCGATCGGGCTATCTGTGCATTATCAATAATATTTTTTGCCCCCTTTTTAAGACGACCAAGAGGTGGGTCCCGAAATTGGCAGTTTTTAGGGTTCCGTACCCAAAGGGTAAAACGGGACCCTATTACTAAGACTCCGCTGTCCGTCCGTCCGTCCGTCTGTCACCAGGCTGTATCTCACGAATCGTGATAGCTAGACAGATAAAATTTTCACAGATGATGTATTTCTGTTGCCGCTATAACAAATACTAAAAAGTACGGAACACTCGGTGGGCGAGTCCGACTCGCACTTGTCCGGTTTTTGTTAGATAGGTCGGAGCCCAGTCAACTTTGGGACTGGGACTTTGGGCCTTAAAAACAATGTAATTATAGTTAGTTCTAAAGTAAACACGCCCGCCATTAAACTGTATATTGACTTATTGACTATCGGTTGATTAGGCATTATAAATACAGACAATTTACATTCCAGACAGTTACGAGTACCTGCCTACTTACTTACTAGATAATACTAATTTTAAATTATACAATTATTCAAACCTGCCTGCTTATTGTTGAAACCCTCTGTTATTTATCAGTTATATTATAAATAAGCTTGCCTACATGGATGTAAGTAAAAGGAGGTTTGTCTATGATTCTCATCATCGCTATATGTGGATGTTTATGTTTGTTTCTTTATCATGCAACAACAACTTAACTAATTTGGCGTGGAAATTTTCGCATACAGACCGCTTATAATATAACATGGAGTACGATCTTTTTACCCCGGAATGATCAGATGCTTGAGAAAACCTTTTTATAGGTCTCTGGCTAGAGGACAAACAATTCAACTCTTTCAATTAGAGCTTGTTACAATTGGTGAAAAAAAGTTAAAATAAAATAAGTAAATAAAATATTATATGGATAATCTTACTTATGCATGTCAATTGTAATTTTAATTACTTATACTTTCTACTAACACCAGTTAGTTACTAGTTACTACTAACATAATATGGTTATGGATGTATTTGTATCCGAAATAAATGCTTTCTTTTCATTCCATTTCTTACAAATGAACGTAGTCCCACTGTAAGCTCAATAAGGCTTGTGTTTTGGGGACTAGAAGACGATATATGTATATGTATAATATACAGATGTAGTGCATAATTGTTTTCCATCGTTTTTTCTCGGAAACATTCGTATTTGTCATGCTACTTCAGCCAACCTCAGTACTTTTTGTACCAATACTCATATGTTTACATGAAAATACAATGGAAAATAATTATGCACTACACTATATATATAGATACATATAAATACTTATATATGCAGACAAATATGCATTTGTGATAAACACACAAATAAATGCCCTTACCAGGATTCGAACACACGACCTCCTGCTTCATAGGTTGATTTAAAAAAAGTTCAGTTGACAATAAAAGCATGTATCAAATATTTTTTTATCATAACTTGTTTATGAAAAATAATTACTGAAAATTAATAAAAAAAATTGAAATGGTGTTAAGTAAATTTTACATAAAATGGACAGTTAAAGGCACTATCAAGAGTAATCTAGGTAACATATTACATTCTTCACAGAAACATGTTATGAATTTTCATAATGACTATAATGAGAACAGTTATAATAATGGCAAGATCAATAACTATAAATATCATATCATATCATATCATATCATTTATTCCATATAATGAGACATACAGACTAAAACAGTAGTGTAGGCTAATAAGTTTAAATTTAAATATGATAGCGACAGTTTTACTGCTGTATTTATAATTTTAGCCAGAGGTTCTCGAAGGACATAAAGTTGTTATCTCAGTACATAAGGAACTCCATTCTACAAGGAGTTGCAATAAAACAGAAATGAAAGAAACAAAAAAACATATTGAGAACCGCTGGTAAGCTATGAATGGACTACTTTTAGTCTTGGCCTTTTTTTTTCAATTGCAAATATTTCAAAAAAATATATGGGACAATATTACACTAACCAAACTACTCCCACAGTTAACTCAATAAGGCTTGTGTTGTTGGTAGGTACATAATATACAGAACTCATCTATAAGTCAGGAACAAATATGTATGCCCGCCAGACAAATAAATTCTCTTACCAGAATTCAGACGTAGGAACTCCAGCTTATGCAACTATGCTACAAGTGTTAAAATAATGTTTTTAGGTTTCATGCTCTCAAATCATTCAATTAAAATTACTTAAACCTTAAGACCAATAAATTAATATTCTTAATGCAGTTTGGATAATAGAAAAGCTGGCTTTGATGCAGAAAGCCATTTAATTCTACAAAAAATATGAGGTATGTGTCAGATAAGGAACTGACCCAACATTAAGATACTAGTTCCAGAGGGATATGGCTGTACCTAAAGAATGACAGTAATAAATGAGCATTCTGTAGCAGAACTGCACTTACCTATGCTGCACCTCGATGGTTTCATTGCAGAACTGGTACAGGTCGTTGACCCTGCAGCTGCAGCGGTCGCACACGCGCTGCGGCAACCGGTCGCTCCGCACCACCTGCACATCACAGCTCACAGGTTAAACATTAACATACACATAAAAATAACACGAACCGACCCAAACTATTTACCTTTATCGGCAAGAAAAGAGACATTTTTAAGTACAAAGCGTTCTCTTCGTCAAATAAATGATTGTTTACGAATTTTGTAGAGCAACATAATCTACATATTTCGTCCATTGTTTAATATAAAAATATAAACGGCTCGCAATGTTTATTCCTTCGAAAAGAAAGTGACAGATTGTCTTGCACGGCCATTTGTCAAATATTGACCTTCAAAGGCCGATGTTGCCATCGTACGTAGGAGTATTAATCGAGACCCACACTTCTAACGAGCGTACCTATTCATATTTTATTGATGCTATAGTTAGATATATAAAGTAGAGATGGCGGCGCGACGATGGGACGCTGCGCCAAACTTTTGATTAATGAACAGAATGTTTGTGAAGTTCAACTTGGATAACAAAATGTTCAAGACATTATTTCTGTTTTCGCTTATAAATCTAACACAAATAAATTTCAAACTTATTTAGAACAAGATAATATATGAATATCGAACCAGAGATAATTATAATATAAAATGAATTAGAAGTCTTAAATAAAGTTAAACACATGTTTGATGGTTTAATATATATTTTTTTGCTAACCCGAAATAAATACTTATAAATTTCAAACTTTTTAAAATCAGTTCAATGCTACTTATTCTCTGTATCTTAAATTTTCAGGTAGTTATAACATTTATTGATTAACCAACCAAATACAAAACCAACTGGATCTGTCACTGAACGACACTGACTTTAACCTACATTATTTGATCATGTAATATTGTTTTCATCTACCCTCAACTGGCTTAAGAAGCCATTTGAGAGTAGATTTTGTTTACTTTTTTTTTAAATACCTAAAGTTACAGACTTATATCGATAAAGATATAAACTAATGTCTTATTTATAATTATAAGTTGTGACCTCTGTAATTTATCATTACCAATAAAGGCTGTCTATGTCTTTAGATCACGATGTATGATATAATGAAGAAGAGATAGAGTTAGACCAAGAAAAGTCTGCAGCGATTTTGATAGCCCGTGCAGTGCAAGTGTTATTTTAAACGTCGAATTAGGTGTTTATTTACTAATGTTACTATACTACATAATCATGTTAGTAATGTTGTATGTAAATACATTTATTTCATTTGGTTTACGGTTTGTGTATTAACATATACGGTTACCATACCATCGAACATCTTTTTTTGTTTTATATTTATTGAATGTGTTCGTTTTCGCATCAAACTGAGTACTTAAAGGTAGATTAGATAAGATTATTTTTTATCATCTGTATTACAATACATAGGTATTCCTATGCGTGATAAGTAGGTATATGTTCAGTAACAAAAAAAATGTGTCTTATTTTTTTCCCAAATGAAGACAAAGCTGTCTAAAATTTGTAGAAGCGTTTAGATCGTTAGTTACAGCGTTCTAGAAGTCATAATTTTATTCCAAAGCACCAGAGTAAATTTAGTACTTTAATTAACTGTTGCGGCACTTGCGGCTTAAAATTGGTAAAAATAAACCTATAAATTACTTAATTCATCATCATCATCATCACCACCACCATCATTATGGTTATTATTAATTTAGCCTTCACATGGACCTGTGCAATAATTATTAGAACAAAGTAGGTACTATGGTGTAAGTTCTTGAAGCAAGCATTTTGCACGATAGTAGGCGATAAAGGCGTCGACTACCACTTATCTTTATCTTTATCGTGCGCCTTCAACAAATAAAGTGTAAAACGAGATAAGGGCAAGGTACCTCTGTGACTGATGTGGTGATGTGATACCAACGCTCGATTCTCATAATTCTAGCCACCTACATATTCGAAATATCGATAAAAGAAAATTAGAATATGGACCAATTTTTTTTGGTGTTCATAGTTAAGGGGCCCAAGTTCGCCGGACGATATCAGCCTGATGTCAGTTGTTCGGAACTGTCACCTTTTGCGTTCAACTCACAGGCTGATGTGATGAGACTGATATCGTCCGGCGAACTGGTAATCTGTCTCTGGGCCCCATTACACCTATTTCTAGAAAGTTTGTAATCAATGTATGAAATGTATTTGTATTGTAATATTTACACCATCCATTCATTTCAGACTAGGCCGGTGACGTTGCACTAACTTACAAATCTGGAAAATGACTTAAGACATGGAAACTGATTATGGCAACATAGTATATATTAAGCTATATTACCATACCATTTACTTATATACTTACCTATGTACATATATAGCAAACTTAGATTATTATAAGTGCACCAACGCAGTTACGTCGGCTGTTTTATTTGCTTTCATGGAACTACTTATCGAAAAAGACAGCAGGTACCTAGTAATTAATTTAGAAAAAACATAGGTAAGTATACCTACATATAGTATTAAAGAGTTTTACTTTAGTATTATTTCATAAATTTAGTATAACTTTGAGCGTGATGACTCGGACTCAAAAATTACAAAGTTACAATTATTTACGTGACTTCACATCTTTCTTAATCACATTTTGACATAAATTCGTCTAAATTGAATAAATATTTCTCTTGGATATTCGAGCGACAGCGAGGCAGATAACGTTTTTAGGGTTCCGTACCCAAAGGGTAAAACGGGACCCTATTACTAAGACTCCGCTGTCCGTCTGTCCGTCCGTCTGTCTGTCACCAGGCTGTATCTCACGAACAACCGTGATAGCTAGACAGTTGAAATTTTCACAGATGATGTATTTCTGTTGCCGCTATAACAACAAATACTAAAAACAGAATAAAATAAAGATTTAAGTGGGGCTCCCATACAACAAACGTGATTTTTGACCGAAGTTAATTTAAGCAACGTCGGGCGGGGTCAGCAACGTCAGTACTTGGATGGGTGACCGTTTTTATAGATAATGGTACGGAACCCTTCGTTTGCGAGTCCGACTCGCACTTGGCCGGTTTTTTTTTTATGTTGGCGGTAGTGCCTCTAGGTGTCAGTTCAGTCCAGTTATTCAGGATATTATTAAGCTCGAACCGGGTGATTTTTCAATAATATGGAAATCTGCAGCTGTAGAAAAAGAGACGAAGACGATGATAATTTTGTTTGTTAATTAGGTGAACTGGCTTGTAAGTGAAGGTACAGTCACGCTCCGTGATTGTTATGTCATTTAGAGTTCTAGCTAAATTGAAAATTCCATAGCGTAAGTATTGAACAACCAATTTAGCTAGGACCCTAAATGGCTCAACAATCGCGGAGCGTGATATGTGATGGTACCTTCAGAAAGTGCCTTTGTTCATGTTTTATAATTAATACTTTTTAGGTGCTTATACTTATCTTAGTTTATGTTGGTTAAGTAGTAATACTAGTAATGTTATGACTATTTTGAACACACACGAATGTTGTATCGCATGTAAGAACATACTATAACACAACACATATTACTATGTAGAGTCTGTGCGGAAAGAGAAGAGAAATATATGGGATATAAGACATTCTACTCTTCTCTTTCCGCACGGACTCTAAGCATGTATGTTCACATAATTTTAATCAAAATAGGCTGGTCCATATGTCTGATCTGATTAGAAAAAAAACCAAAGTACTTGGTTTAATTTAAAATAAATCTTTATTACAACAAACCACCAAACAATGTCATTCGAATCCAATATTGTGATAAAATATCAAGACCTGTTCATATGATAAGGAAACTGAAATATAGGTTCAGGTGTGGCGGTATCACTGATAGCGCAGGTCATCGATACTGCAGCCGCACCTACTCCTGATATTTCGTGGGTTTAGGCGGTGATTCATTTTAAAACATATATTATTATTCTCTTTATTTATTTCTCATCTTAAGTTAGGTTATTTATAATATGAATATAAAAGTAAAATATAAAAACACTTACAAAACAATAAAAATTAACATAAACACATTATAAAAAACCTAACCCAGGGTGCCGCCAGCAGCGGGGCAAGGCCCAAGCTACCGGTGGTCAGGGCTGCAGAGAGAGGAACCGGCGGACTATCCGCGCCGTGTCCAAGATCACCGCCTTCTGCATCTGACCCTTGATCCAACCACCTAGCGAGAGTCTCTCAAGGTGTTAGTCGAGACCTTCGCTATAGACCGTTTACTGAAACGACTATCGGGACAATGATCGTCGAATCAACATCCCACATCAATGGCGGTTATCTCGTGAGCCAAGTCTAGGTACTTACTGGACTTGTCCTTCTCGGCTTTCACGAGATTCTCATCATGGGGGATGGTGATGTCAACGAGCACGGCCCGACGTTGCGATCGATCTATTATCACAAAAACATATATTTATTACTTATTACTTTAGCAATGTCAAAATTTCTAAAACCATATATCGGATAGTCGACGAGCCTGTCTTTTTACCTCGATGCCTCGAACGGGCCCTGAAGCAGGTCAAAGCAGGAAACCTTGAAACATTTGATAAACATAAGATGGAAATCGATTTTCCAAACTTGAGTCAACTTTGCAATTGAGCAAAACGAGCGGCACATACGCTCACTTCATGCCGGTGAACTCTAGCTTAACTTTAACCCACATAACAAAGTTGAATGTAAACACAATACGGCAGAAGTTTCCGAAGTTCCAGTTCACGGCCGCGAGGCGCCGCGGCCCCCGGCGGCCCCTGCCCCGGCTCCAGCCTGCGCCGCGCCCCGCGCACCCCCGCGGCCGCGCTGTCCACCCCCAAGACTCGCGCATCGCTCGTCACCCCCGCGCTGAACTTGCTAACTCGTTACTTCTGCCACCCTTTTCTTCAGCACAGTCTAAAGCTTCATTGAACAATATTATTAATTGATTACGATTAACGATAAACCAACTAAATTTCAATTAAATTTGTTTAACCATTTGAATATTTTGGTCACGTATAGTAGCAGTAGCATCGTAATACTGGATGCATTTAATCCTTTAATCTAAGATTTTAGAGTCCCTAGAAAAGTAGGTTAGTCGAATTTGCATACGGAATACGAAACATAGGCAGGGGACAGGGGACAGGGATTTCGCCAAGATCTAGATTAGGAAAGCAAGGATATATTTGTTGGAAACTCTTTGGGATGTTACAAAACATAAAATACAATACATTCATCCCAAACAAGTTGTTGAAAATGTACCGACCTATTGCTGACTTGCTGAGAAGTTTAATTAGGTAATGTTTGATTTGATTTACCTATTAGATATATTTTTTACACCAACAGCCAACAGGATAATTTGCGTATAGATCGACGGTAGTACTATAAGTCATAGGTATATATATATATATATATATATATATATATGTATATATATATATATGTATATATATATATATATATATATATATATATATATATATATGTATATATATATATATAGATAAAAGCCAATGTCGTAACATGAGCATCGTTTGTTTCAGTTACGGTACACATTTGTATTTGGGATGGCTGTGATTTATGATCGTTACCTGTCGTGGTTAATACCTAATAATTCATCATCTTCCTCGCGTTCTCCTGGCATTTAATAATTAAATTACCGGTTAATACCATAAGTAATAAAATTTTGAAAAAATAAGTAATAATACAAGGGGAAGTCAAATTTGTTAATTCCTAATGCTAGATGACAGGTAATTCTCTCATAAATACCTATTTCCTAAGAAAGTCCTGCAAATGAGCACACCTGTCTAACGCGTCCCAGAAAGCGCGCACCTCGTGCCTTATCAAATGACACCGTTTGATACGCGTCTTTGCTACCTTATCTAACATGTCGAAATTCTTCCACGTACCACACATCCTAGTAACAAGGCTAAATTTCGGTTAGTACGACAATTTTGAATATACATATTTAGAATCCAGCAATTAATACTGAACATATACTGATAAAAGTCCAGTACAAAAAGCATGACTCATAGCAGTCATAGCTGCCGAATTTATTGATAGGTTATATTTTTAGATAAGGGTTTTATTTTGTGATACGTATTCAACGTTGCCAGGGATTACTTTTGGAAGTACTGCATGTAACTTTGTGACTATATAGGAAAGTAAGCAAATTATCTGTTGACTGTTAGATATAACGTAATAAACGTATATCTCCAGCGTAAACACGGCACTAGTCATTGCGATGAAGCCGCCGTGAGCAGATAGCGGGCTCTCGGCTCTGGTCCCGGACGCTGCTTGCTACAGCTTCCCACTCGGACCTAGACAACAGCGCCACCGCTGGCGCCGCTCACGGACCCGGCTATAGCGTGCGCAGTCCTGATCGTCGCTAGATAGATAACGTATAGCTATTGCAACGAGGCTTATCATCGATACCTTACTTATTGGTGGACTGAAGTGTTTGCGCGACTGATACGGACGGCGAGGACCAATCGATTCCCTCGATTCATCGAACCTTATCACGATCATGGTGAACATTCGTACCTCGTGTCAATTCCCCGATATCGTATCAAAGATATCGTAAAAGTATAAATATGGGCCCATCGATCGATCCGGTCTCTGTCCAAGTACAAGCTGTGTAACGTCTGCCTGTCAGGAATAGCTAAGTGTAGTGTCACGGGTTGGAGTCCTGCGCGTCTCCTGGTAACAGTGCTTCCGTAATAAGTGTCGTTTCATATTTCTTAACTTATATTTGTCTATGGTGGGCAACATACTTTATTTCCACGTTAAATATATACATATCTCCACCCTCGTGGCCGCGTTCAAATTTGTACAACATTTGGTCGTTCCCGGTTATTCTTCACGGCGAGTTGGTACTTATAAAATGATCATTGAAATGGTAGTCAAATAATTAAGCTCGGAATTAGTGTCAATGTAAAACAAAACGATTACGTAACAACATATGGTGGTCCAATGGCACATGTGTTTGCTCATTCCGCACGTCTTGTCGTGCTGGAAATAGTGTATGTATGTATTATTAATAATATTTTACAATTTAAATGCTTCAATTATCAAATCGCAATTACATTTAATATGGAGCTACGTAGGACCGCTGACGCGACAGGAAAAAAAATAGGTGTTCTTATCAGAGAACGTTAGCCGCACCTTTTCAAGCGGTGATAGCGGGCGCGCGCTTCGAATCGAGCGCTCACTCCGATTGTCACATCAGTCTAACACGCTGCATAGTGCCAAGGTCTAATAATTTCTCATGTTTGCAGTTTCAAGCAGAACCGCCGGCTTCACGTCTGAGTTGGACAGGGGATCTAGACAGTTTGACGTGGAATGCTGCCAGATCTATCTTTCCAGCTCACGCGTGGAGCCGCAAGAAGTTGCTGCGTCTCACCGCACCAAACTCTGAGGACAACGCGCAAGAAGTTGAGCGAGCGAAGGGTAAAGTGGAGGTGTGATCTCTTCACTTTTTTTGGTTAAAGTGAGATTCAACTCCTCCAACTTAACCCTGACTTGCACGATCTACACAGACGAGGCGGACCAAGTTACGAACACCAATTTTATTTTTCTTGACCGTTTTTTACATGCATTTTGTAATTTTTGTTTTATGAGTGATTTGAAATGTGTTTGTAAAAAAAACTACTTATTTGATACGGATTTTTTTTTCTATGATTAATCTTAACGATAACACCGCACCATATTATTATAATTACATTATCGTTAATAAAAGTTCTTATTTCAATTGTTATTAAAATATCCTTATTTATTTTAAACATGACATGACATTTAATTTACACTTGTTTTATTTTAACATATTTTAACCATAAGATACACACTAAAAAGGAGTCCATTTTACTGGTAGTAGCACATTATTGAAACTTTGGCGCCACTGTGCGCGCTTGAGTATTATTCGAGACCCAACGCCCTGCAGACTAGTGTGAAGTGTGTTACAAATCACTAGAAAAAAATCACAACACCCAAAACAAAAAATGGGCAAAAAAACGTTGGTAACACCGGTGCGCTAAAAAAGCTTGCAAACTTCACGCACCTAACCTGCGCTGGACATCGACTCGTCCGTATTCTCTAAACTCTGGGAAAATGTATATTGATTTTTCAAAGAAAAGTCAACCGATGTAACAAAACACCGTTCGCGGAGTGTTTATACGCGTTTAGAAGCGTCGCGGTCGATGTGCTGTGTCGTCGAGATGGTGCGACGGTGTATCTCGGCGCGTTCCCAGTGAGATCGGAGAGTGTTGCGTCGCGCGGCCGACGGCCCGACGGCCCGGAGCCCGGCCGCGGCCAGGGCCTGGGCGCGCCATGGACGCCGGCGCTGCGGACCCGCTGCGAGCGGCCAGGCCGTGAGTATCAGAGCCGTGTGCCCAGTGCTGAGGCGCTTGTGCCGATGTTGCGAACCACACCGCCGCGCGGATTATTTCGGTCGCCGCGAGCCCATCCGAGGTTGCGAAACGTCCCGTGCGCTTTCCGCGGTCCGCGCTCGCCTCTCGACTCTCGTCGCAGCGAGCGGCGGAGTCGCGGGGCTACATTCTCTCGCCCGGAGTGCGTCGTCACGGCCTCCGTGGCGTTGCGCCATTTCGAAACGCTCGCGTCTGTCCTCCGTCCTCCGCCGCGGCCGCGTTCCGAGGAGCGAGGACACGGAGCCGCAGGGCTGATAGCGATCGGGCGGCGCGGCAACCGAGCGTGACCGCGCGCGCTCATGCCCGGCGCCCGACATGAATGAGCGGCCCAGCGCCTCGCCACCGCTGGGTAAACATCGTAAATCAGAGCCGTGTTTACAGTTTTTGCTCGCCCCGTCTTTGTCCGGCGCGGGCGGCGCCGCGCGGCGAGCTAGTGCGCGCTAGCCCGCCGTGCGCCCGTGTCGCCCGCGGCACGTCCGAGTGAATTATGGCTAGGTGCATATACGCCGTGCACTACACTACACTACACATACCTACAACGCACGCATAGCTATAGCTGTGTGCAGCGAAGGCTGTACCTACCTACTCAAACAAAGCATTTCGCCCACAAATCCATAGTGCGGGGCTCCCGCGCCGGACCTCGCCAGTCGCACGACCGCGCGCCGCTCCCGACCCCGGTCCCGGTGATGTCACGCGATATTACTGAGTTTTCCAAACATCTGTGACTGTCAATTGTTAATTTTAGTCTGCATTTTGAGGTTAGGTTGTGATTTGTGCCATTAATGCGAGTCTCGCTCGTGTCGTGGCCAAGAACCGGGGCCAGGGCCGCGTGCGGAGCCCTGTCGGCTCGGGGGCGCAACCTCGCGGCGCGCGGGCGTGGAATGTGCAGTGTTGGTGCATTGTTTAGTGTGCAGTGATGGCAGTGAGAACATAGTGCAGTGACAAGTGCTTTTAGTGCCGGATACCACAACATCAGTGTGGAGACTTTGCCGGCCCATGTAATACAGGCCGTCCTAATGCTCAGGTGAAGTTGTAGCTTGTGTGCCAGCGGTCCCCGACTGTGTCAGGCCACTCCCTACTAATACAGCTTAGTTGCGGTACTAACCAAATGAAAAAGCTCATAAACACAGTTGCAAAGTGATTACATCACCTAGTTCTTGCTAAAATCCATTCTTTCTCTCTTAGGCAAATCCAGATTTACCCTACAAAATCCTAATCTCATGATAGTCATGATAAAACTTGAATAGAAAAAACAAAAGCATGAGTATTTTCCCATACTGTTATCACTTGTTTCTGGTTCAAACATATCCACAAGGAAAACATTATCTACCCTAGCTTATGAGGCATGGTGGTTTAATGCCTTTTATAATAAAATTTCATGTATTTACTTCCTTTACAAGGTTATGATGACATAATGAAGCAAGTAGGAAACTAATAGTAATACGACAGGATTTTACTAGGGAACAAACAGGACTGCTATCAATATATTTATTGTACAAATGACACATTCAATTTACTATAATCACTATAATCAGCATTTACCAGTGATTTTGGTTAAATTGTTCATACATTCAAGCCATTAGCAATGTTGAGTATACACCCAGTTACCTTCAGTAATTGTGGGAGCACTGTCATTTTCATTTGGCAGCATAGGCATGTGAAAGTGATAGCAATACTGAGCATTGTTATGTCACAGTCACACATAAATGATGCTTTTATTGACCAAGGTGATTTAAGTTAGTTGATATGTAAACAATTAATTTACAAACATTAAGTTTCTTAAAATTGCATTTTGCATCTATTATTACAATAAGTTTTGCCTGCATATCATCCAGAAATCAATCCATTAGATGCTTTTTATCCATTTTACCTACTAACAATGTTGATTATTTATCAAAATTGGACTTTACTGCTTTAAGTATTTCTATACTTTCTTAGTTTAGGTCAGTGGTGGGCAAACTTTCTTCATGGGGGGCCAGAAAGTTTAGAAAATTTAAGTGGAGGGCCAGAATTGTAGCCAAAATTTATTTTGATTTGTGATAAATTGATAATCGTGGGCCAATGCCATATACTAATTATTTCATAGGACCAGCGGCTGGCCGGATAAAATCCGTTCACGGGCCATACTTTGCCCACCACTGGTTTAGGTCATGTAGTAAGGTTGTCTATTAACTAGGTATAAACTCTGTTTTTAAATCTCGGACACTAAAATCATTTCAATTGGCTGATTACTCGATCTGACCAATCCAGATGTCATTTTAGTTCAAAACCTGACAAATCAGGTAGTAGATTAGGAAATAAAACTGCCATTAGTATTTGCAGGTGCATAGGTATTTACCCTAGGGCCAAGGAGGCCATGACCCGGGCGGCAGTATGCATGTATGCAATATGTATGTTCAAACATACACAAGTGATTTCATGCAACTGTGATAAAAATATGAGCAGGTAGCATGTCATATGACCCAGTAAAAGTTTTCAATTGTGTGTAACCTAACACTTCAAAACAGTCATGAATGTAACATCACTTAAGCCAATTACTTGGGCATAAAATGGTTGTTTACAAACATTGATTAAACCACTTTGGGCTGTCTGGCGAGTGTCTGTGGACTATTATCTTTTTTATCAGTGTTGCCGTGCTTTTGAGCAGGTTACGTATGGACTGAGTGGTTTGTTGTAGGCTGCTTAGTGCTATGGTCATTCATGTTTTCGGGCCCCTCCACAGGGGTCTTAAATAATGAATTTTCAGATTATTGCCTATAGCTGGCAAACTTATTTTGTCAGTAATAGTGGGGAAAAAAACTACACTCATCTCTATGTTTCTGGTTATTAATGTTGCTTAGAAATAAAAGTGTGAAAACTGACTGTCTCGGGGGAACTGGTAGCACTAAATATCCTAACATCCACTCATCTTGTTTCCACTTTGATTGATTTTATGCATCATATTATTACCTACTTAATGATTTTTAAGTATTAATTTGGTCAGTAATATTTTCAGTGACTTGTTCAATCTACATAAATTTAAGACCTTTGCAATATAAAGATACTAACAGACAACATACAATACACCCTCAACCATTGAAAACGAGATCTTGAAATTTGAAACATAGATTCCTCAAATACCTATTGTAGAGCTCTGAGAAAGTATTTTTTTGAAAATCAACCCATATTGGGGAGAAAATATGGTTGAAAGTTTTTAACAATTTAATTTAAAAACTACATGGAACAAAGTCGCTAGCGAAGGCTAGTATATAATAAAAGTAAGCAAACATTAAGCTCATATTTCCACATAAAGCACATTACTCATAAGCATAACAATAAAAATAAACAATGAGGCCATACACAAGCGATCACACTTATCTCTCAGAGATAAGGCTCTATTGATAATATTTATTTATGTGTACCATGTTGCTCAGCTTTTGCTTTGTCCAAGAGTTGCCAGCTCGAAGTGAGCAAAAACTTATTAAATATGGATTGCTTTTGAACTTAATTAGGTTTCTGTACAAATATAATTGACCTATGGTTAACCAAATGTAACCTGGGTGGGCCACAGTGCCACAGTTGACCATAGAACTGCATATGCAGCACACAAATAAATGGCCTTACCACAATTAAAACCCAGTACCTTTCGTCCGTTTCTTTCGTAGGTAGGGTCACTACCATTACCAACTAGACTAGGAGGCCATTTCTGGAAAACTGACGTCTAATATTTCTCTATGTTTTAACCAAAAGGGATTCTATCCATCTGATTTTCCGGATATTTTCTATTTTGGAACCTGGGGGCTGGACATTTTTTTTATTTGGGCAAAACCCAAACATTTTTAGGGTTCCGTACCTCAAAAGGAAAAAACGGAACCCTTATAGGATCATCCGTGCGTCTGTCTGTCTGTCCGACCATTCCCCCGCCTTTATCTCTGAAACTACTGGGCCTAAAATTTTGAAAAAAATACACAAAAGTACTTTACCTATAGATGACAGGAAAACCTATTAGAAATGTGCAGTCAAGCGTGAGTCGGACTTATGTACGAAAACCTTGGAACGCGAGTCTGACTCGCACTTGACCGGTTTTTTTTGTAAGGAAAATAGCAATATCATTTATATTTATATCTCACTCTAGTAAGTCTAGTATATAGCTGTCTCTTGCTCTTGCAGGCCTGTAACGAGGACTGCAAGTAGGTTCTGTTCTAGGTTTAACTTATTCTTGCTAAATGCACTACCTAAAGACCAAACACCGCACATTGATATTCATTTATTCAACTTGCAACATGCATAACATGGTGAGTTTGAATAACAATAATACAAATTATTTAGGTACAATAAGTTTGTTTTCACAATATTATAATAACAAATACATTGTTCAATTAAAGGAGTTGGTTTTACATGAGATTTTACAAATGTTCAACATGATGTAACGAAAACTTGCATTATGTATTCTACAAGTTCCGAGTTACAATGGGTTTAACTGAAAGTAAATTCAACGTCAAAGATTTAAGAATAGAATAGAATTAAACGTAATACTCTTTTGTATAGTATTAATCAAACTCGATGGGTATGCTGACAGATGTCATCACAATACTATTTTTCGAGATTTGTCGTTTTTGGGTTATAAATTACATGGAGATGACACCTGTCACTCTACTCGCTGAGTTTGAAAAATACTATAATAAGGTGAAAAATGTAAACACATCTTTGATATCAACTGTACAGTCGAGTTCACAAACAACTTGTAGCCAACATTCCAAAAATATGTACACTTAAAATTAGTGTCCGACCGAAGGTTCGGTTTCGGTTTCGGCCAGTTTCGGCCAAAAAATCATGTTTCGGCTGTAGTTTCGGTTTCGGCCAAAAAACGGCCGAACCTTTCGGCCGGGCCGAAACTTACGAAATGGTACTTCGGACAAAGACCAAAATTTCGGGAATAAGTAGGACAACAATATTAATACATACTTACATATACTGATTCATGTATAGGTACAGAAATTAATTGGTTTATTATAAAACACAATTCCACTAATGAGAGCGCCACTGGACGGTCGACGCAGTCTTAATAGAGGCTGTCAATATCTATAACGCGCACACTGTCTAATTGTATCGGAGTGAATGAGATAGCACTGTCGCACGTAGCCGTTGGCCGAGTATCAGCTCGGCACGAGTCGAACGATGTCTTTTTCGCTCTTATTCACTCATTTTTCTATCTACCTCTAATGGCAAATTTTAAGCGAGGCTAAAGGCTACGCTCAACTAGTGCCGCAAAGTTGATTTTCTCAATAGTTAATATTTTGCGAAGCTGAACAGCTGACTATTGATTAAAACGAAGAAAAAACCCTTAAAAGTGTCCCCAGTACAGTTTTTCATACGAATGCTCGACCTTAGCCTCACTTTTTACCTCAATTTACCATTGGTTTGTGTTCCACATGTCCTCTACTTCAGCTTAGCCTTTGGTCTCGCTGCAGCATCCAGGGGCGTATCTTGAAATTTGGCGCCCCGGGCATTGGCACGTTTCGCCGCCCCAGAACTCAAGGAAGAAATACAAAATGCAATCCGCCAGGGGCGGCATATGCCGCACCCGGGGGTTGGCGCCCCGGGCCATGGCCCGGTTGGCCCTAGGGTAAATACGCCCCTGGCCATGCTCGGCCTGCGGTGCGGTCTCGCTTTTTAATACAATGGACATTGGTTGGAGTCTGTGCTTAACTACTTATCCTGAAGCCTGAAGCACGGCTTTGACTTCGCATGAAAGTTCGCCTCACTGGGGCACTTCGGACTTTTAGGCCCAGGGCTATAACCGCGAAAATCGAAGTTTGCAAATTGCGGGCATTTTTCTCTGTCACTCTAATTACGCCTTCATTGGAGTAAAAGAGAAAGATCCCCGCAATTTGCGAATTTCGGTTTTCGCGATAGCCCCTCAGGTGAAGATCGGTACCCGGCCTTGCGATATTGTTAACAAAAAATTTCACGCTCGCTGCGCTCGCGTTTTTGGTTGACCCTGTATCTATATGTTAGCTTGACTGGTGAATGAATAGAGTTACACCAAGAAAATTTTGCAATGATTTTGATAGCATACGCAGTGCTACTAGTTGCTAGTGCATATGTTATTTATACGTCATAATTTCATGGAAGTTTTGACGTTTAAAGTAACACTTGCACTGCATGTGTTATCAAAATCGTTGCAGGATTATCTTGGTCTAACTCTAGTAATTTTCTTAAAAAACTGCTTAAGTAACATCAATTTCAAGGACATTGGGTGTTGACAGCTCCATAATATGTGTGTAAAAGCGGTTTTATGACATTTTTTCAACGATTTTAACAAGTCTACAAAAGTTTCGGTTTCGGTTTCGGCCGAAACTAGAGCCAAAGCCGAACATTCGGTTTCGGTTTCGGCAAAAAAACATGTTTCGGTCGGACACTACTTAAAATTTGACCAACTAGTTTTATCAATACATACTATTTGTTAATTCACAACATAAAAAAATTGTAGATGCAGATCTAGAAACCTCTGTAATCCGTCAACGGCTGGTTTTTTGCCCATCCGTATTAGCCGGGTCCTACTGTAGTTATTTGACAGTTAAGCTGTCTCATGCAAGTTTAAATTTTTTCCCACGGGGCGGCGTGCGCTCTTGTCGCATGCACTTCGCACCTAAGAAAGGACGCTATAACCACGAAGTCATTCGTAAAGTCGCCTTCAGTTATATCGGGGCGGCCGAGGCGCTCCCAAATATCTGAACACGCCTCTATTGTCAAGACGCTAGAGTGCGCATTCACATTATTTTTGAGCACCTCGGCCGCTCCGATATAACTGATGGCGACTGTACCCGATTGACCCGCCTGTCCCTGTCTCTATCGCACGCGCGTAATTACATTGCTGTCCTGCCCATGGTATAATAATATACTCCGCCTGGTACTCTTTTCCGACCACGTGACTGACACAAGCCTACGTCATCATGCGACAGCGCTATATGATAATATGCAATAGCGCTATATAAAGTGACGTAGGCTTGTGTCACTCTGGGAAGAGAAGACCATGTTTTATTAGACTATGGTCCTGCCGATGATGTCTGTCACTGTGCGAGCGGGACAGCAATAACTACAAAATTCTTGGTGCTTATAGCGTCCTAAAGGGGCCCACTGATGATTAACAGTCCGCCGGGCGGTATCGACCTGTCAGTTAGAACAAAATTTTGACAGTTCCAAACAACTGACAGGCCGGTACCGTCCGGCGGACTGTATCAGTGGGCCCAAAGGGGCCAGTAAACTAAAGAGTTTAGGTAATACCTACCTACCCCGCGACGCGTTCCCTTGCGCCGTGACCCCGACCCCGAGTAGGTATCGCTCACAATGTTACATGTATACCTATACCATGCCGTATTTACATATGACATTTGTTTAACAAAATACTCAAAATACACAATGCGATTAAAATGTAAATTGAAAACGTATATTTTTGTAGGTACCTTACAAAAATAGAGTCTAGCTAACTCTGCACCGACATTGACAGTAACAAAGTGTTGAAAAGTCATTATAAAACTCTGATTTTAACTTTGTCACGGTGAAATATATTAATTGACTGTACTATATTTTCTATGATCACAACTCTTTTAAGACTAGGTCAGGGGTCGGCAATGTGCGGCTCTTTGTGGGTACAGTCACCTGCAATAATATGTTACTCTTCGAAGCCCGCAAATACATGTGACACGCTCTTATTGCTCCACAAATAAAATCGTGTCAGATATTATTGCGGCCTCCGAAGAGTAACATATTATTGCAGGTGACTGTACGATAGTCATGTGGCTCTTCAAGTCACCGAAAAACGTTATCATTTTGAGTTTTTACTTTTAGACCACGGAATACAACATTTGTGGCACTTTCAAGTTCTTAAAATTGGTGATTTCTACTTTGGTTAGCTCTTCTTCTGAAAAGTTTGTCAACCCGCGGACGAGGTCATTGACAAAATTGTCTCACAATACTGTAGTGAGATATCGATAATATGTAAAGTATAAAATATGTAGCTATAGCCTAGTAATCTTAAAGAGTCCTTAAAAAATAACCTGATACCAAATTATATGACGTTCCATGGATAAAGGTACCTTATGGCAGTTAATGCTTAGCTTAGGCTATTATTAACGACGCTCCAATGCTAATGTGGTGCTATTATACGCCGTAAGGTACCTTTACCCGTGGAACGTCACATATAAATAAACATAACCACAGAATAAATAATACAGAAAGGATACTTCCTACAAAACCGAAGTTTGACAGCGATTCAGGGACGAATCATGCTATCCCTTTCTGATGTATGGCACTATCCCTTTCGCCTATTTATTAGGGTTGTCAAAATTCAAGTGATTATCTTATCTGTGGTCGTGCACGCAAAAGGAAGTCAAGTGGTGCCAACCCTAATAATTCCTCGGAGAAATGCTGAGCCGAACGGAGCCGAGTTTGCCCGAAGTCAGGAGTAACATAACTTTCATAATACCGATTGATCGCGCATTCACTCGAATAGCAAATCTAATCGCTGACAGCGCCGCGAAACATCTGCCCTTGACATTTCTCACGTGACATATGACGTATTATTAGTACCTATACTATACATGACTGACGTATACTGGCGGTGTAGTATGTAGCTATTGATCGATAGGTTGATATTTCGGACCTATTGTGCAGATTTCAAAAGAAAGAACTTTTTTATTACGTTTGTGGCAAAGTTGACAAACATTTATGGTCCGCCTGATGGTAAGCGGTAACTGTAGCCCACGGACTGCAATTTCATAGATGTCACATGCGCGATGCCGATCTTTTAATAACCTTTGCCCCTTTTAAAAACTCCGTTACTGTAGCACCATGAGGAAATCTCGGTTGTATTATTTATGGTTGTCACTCAGTGGCGTGACTCCCATACAAGCCCAAAAGCCGGGCTTGCCCTAAGGCAACTAATTGCCTTAACGAAATTACGTACTGATAAGATCAATAAAGATTATTTTAAAATCGCGCGCCAAACGAACCCGTATTATTAAATTCAAGCCACAACGGCCTCGAACCACGGCACGAGCGTGTTGCAAAATTTTGCCGCGGCGTGGCGTCTCGTCCGCGCGAAAGAAATCAGGCGTAGGATGTTCTAGCTATCCTGCTCGTACTCGCACTCGTTGGCTTGCAACCGTGCTTGCTTTTTCGTCCCGCTCTGGGCACTATCAGCCTACAAACCGCCAAAGAACGATGTAACTATTTGTTGGTATGTATAGCAATTTTATAAGGCGATTTAAGCTTGGCTTTTGTTTGGTGTGAAGTAAGCTGCATAAGTTCGCACGAGCGCGCGTTCGCGTTTACTTCAAGTGTATTATTACTTATTTAGTCGAGCCGAGTCAGTGGTCGAGATGAAAGTAACAAAAGTTTGTTTAAGTGAATTTGATTAAATAGTGAATGTGGATTTGTTCATTGTTGTGGCGTTTAGTTTAATAAGTGTTAACAATGGATCAAGAAGTGGTTCCTTGTGACGGTTTGAAATGCGTCCAGTTTTAGTCAACCAAAACAAGGTAAAGTCTTTGACCTTTGTCGAAAAACGGGACATAATTTCCGCGGCAAAACCAACACCCGCCTTGTGTATTTCTCAGTCAAGTCAGTCGCTTAAGTGAAATTTCTGTAGGGCCGTCTACAAAACTCATTGGATTGTTGGTTGTTCCCATACAAATAAGATGTATTGCTGGTGTTGCATATTTTTTTCGAACGATATTAACGTTTGGAATACTTCTGGCTATAACGATTTAAATAATTTATCTGGAGCGATAAAGAGGCACATGAATTCCAGTAAACATATGTGTGCAGTGATTTCTTTTAGCAATTTTGGGAAACAAAGGATCGAGGCCTCTTTGTCGCGCCAATTATCAGAAGAAATATCAAAACATAACATGCGTGTTGACAGGGTTGGGCAGTATTTCAATTACATGTATTTGAAATACATTTTAGTATTTTGTATTTGTATTTCAAATACTACCTGGAAAAGTATTTTGTATTTGGTATTTCAAATACTGCACTCACATGTATTTTGTATTTCAAATACTTCAAGCTTCAAAATACATTTCTACAAAATACATTTTATTAAATTCTATGATCCTAAAATGGAACGTTTTTTTTTTTTTAAATATAATGTACGACTTGTACGAGGGCAAATAGGTACAATGCGCGAGCTATTCTGCGCGGAACTTTTCGTCAACAGCCAGGGGATAGGGTCATTGCAGTAGTTTCCGTCCATGCTCTAGTTTTCGACCACTTGACAGATTAGCAAATAATATATTTCATTTTTAATTTACTATTTGCGAATTTTTTATATTGTTTAGCTAAGGATTGAAATCAGTCCAGTGCAGCAATGTAGGTTTATATTCATATTTCGTCAAGTGGACGAAAACTAGAGCTGGACGAAAACAAGCGCAATGACCCTATAAGTTTTTAGGAAACGATATTCGTTAAAAAAACTAAATGATTAAACAAAAAAAATGAAAAGTATTTTGTATTTTGTATTTGAAATACATTATTTTAAACACTGTAATTTGTATTTTGTATTTCAAATACCAGTGCCAAAGTAGTTTGTATTTGGTATTTTAAATACTTTTTAAAATGTATTTTGTAATTTGTATTTGAAATACGTGGAAGCCAGTATTTGCCCAACCCTGCGTGTTGACAAAAATCGTAGTGTTTTTCAGAGGTTAGTCGATATTGTGTGCCATTTAGCACAGCAAGAACTTCCTTTTAGAGGACACGATGAGTCAAACACTTCATTAAATAGGGACAATTTTTTGGAACTTGTATCGTTGCTATCAAAATATGACGGCGTTCTAGAAAAACATGTTCAAAGCGACAAACCAAGCTCGAGCTATTTGTCTAACAAAATACAAAATGACATTATTCATCCCGTAGCAGACGTGATATAAGAGCTCGCATTGAAAATGAAGTGAAAAAAACTAAATTTGTTTCTGTTATAATTGACGAAACTCCTGACGTCAGTCATAGGGAACAATTATGTTTGATTTTGAGATATTTCGGTGAAAACGATATTCACGATCGCTTTATGGGATCGCTTTATGTTTGTAATATTCTATCTAGTAATAGTATGCCCTCAGAGCGCTATTACGAAAACGTATCTTTCGGCTTGCCCTACTCCAAAACCCTAGGCACGCCACTGTTGTCACTCCCATAAAGATTCAATTAGAAATCAGAAGTTTTGGTTTGGTCGATAATGCCTGTCTGTACGTCTTCGAGGAAAGAGGGTACGGCTGTTCCTATTTTATGTGTTTTGGGATGATCACTTACATCCAGTTTCCTTACATTTGCACAGAGTTTTCTGTTGTTTGTGGCTGTCTTCTGCCTCACTAAATGTTGCTGTCATAAAAACTCTTCAAGTGTTTACATGCCTTTACCATACACCTCACACACGGCACATTGAACCTTATCTCGTAGCGATAGAACACATGATCGGTCGACGGTGGCGGGCCGAAGTTTGTAACACCTAACATTGTTAACTCCCGTAATGTCTAAGGAGTTTGACCTAGTTGTCGCAGGACTTTATACTTGCACAGCCCTGACAACCTCTTTCGCTTTAGAAGAAATCAAAGAAAACTATTTTAATATAAGTTTTTTTTGACACAAAATTTTTGATACAAGCGTTTCTTTCAGCAGGCAACTAATTGTCGCAATATCGAGACTATTCTAATAAACCCAAACACAATTAGGTTGCGTTATTTTATCGCAGAGTTCCCTTGGCCACCTCCTGTTTCCATCATCAGATCTCTATGCAGCAGCGGCAGCTCTATGTCATCATTATATTGCATTGTTAACATATATAATTATGTATGCAAAATTTCAGCTCAATCGGAAATCGGCAAGTGAGTCAAATCTTCCAAGATTTGATCCACACTGTCAGTTAGTGCATACATACTAATAGGGCAAGTCCTTTGTGCAGATAATCCTTAAGCCCAGTCAACTCACGCGCAGGTTATCAGTGTATCTGCGCCGTTATCTGCGCAAGTGGGTCGCTCGCTTGCGACACTGCAGCGGGTCGCTGTACGTATGCTTGGTGCTTGCAGCGAGGCGTGGGATCGATGGACCTGAAATGCTAATTTGTGGTGTGTCTATGACCTCATTGTGAAATTCTAAGAAGTCCATGAAAAACCTATCAAAGCTGTAGCTTTTGCTTATATGTAGCTTTTACTATATTTGCAAGGGCTGACTCCAACCAAAACCTTTAAAGATTAAAGTTATGAAAACATAATTTTCATAAATCTTTAGTCGTATATCATGTCGTTACCCTGTATACCATAGAAGTATATATGTCGCAGTCAAAAGTGTGAACTGGTCAAAAGAACTTTTAACCGACAAAAACAGGCAAAACTGCTTTTGACTGAGCATGTTGGTCAAATGTAGTTTTACCTGAAAATCATTGGTTAATAGTAATTGTGTCTGTTACTATCAGTCAAAAGTACTCGCAGAGACAGGTAGGTTAGGGTAATTTTTTTTTGCTACGCCCAAAAAACGAAACTGTTCCCAGAGATAGGTAGGTTAGCGTTATTTTTTTTTTGCTACGCCCTAAAAACGAAACTGCTGCCAGAAATAGGTATGATTTTCAGGTAAAACTACTTTTGACCAACATGCTCAGTCAAAAGCAGTTTTGCCTGTTTTTGTCGGTTAAAAGTTCTTTTGACCAGTTCACACTTTTGACTGCAACATATACATACATTTTAAACAGAAGTATATTTTCAAAGTAATTGAGATGAAATGTAGAAGCGCGCGCGACGGCCATATCTTCCGTTGCAAGTTTCGCGCGGTGCGCGATATCTTTTTTTCCCTTCTAATCTGGTTTTATGCTCTCTCAAACGTATTGCTTTTAGTAGTTGCACGCTAACAGGCACCGAGCCCTAGGCAAGGGTGTGTTTCGTTCTAGCGGCGAGGTCCGAGCCTGGGCGGGCGTAGGGTTACCATACCACGTCAACAATTTTATAGCAGTAAAGAAAATAAGCATTATTGTGTTAGGTTAGGTTAAAGGACTCCACATAAGACTCGGGTCTCTAACAAGTTGAAAAGAACTCGAGCCTCGACCTAATTATTTAAGAGTCTGATAAACCGAGTCCAATCTTGTTTCTTATTTTACAACATATCTTTTTGGTATTTTCGAACGAGTTTATTTAAAACCACTTTAAATGGTGAGAGCGGTTTTGCACTACGTCCGATGTATTTTTACGGGTTCGGATCGGATTCGGATCGGACGTAGTGCGAAACCGCTCTAAGGCTACTTCGGTCCGTTAAAAATCTTCTCCGGAATGGAGATTCTAGAATGACGGAGAGAAATCGGATGACGGAGATCGGATCTAGTGCGTAACTTACCATAGAAATAGTTCTACGGCTACAACGGACGGACGGATTCGGATCGGACGTAGTGCGAAACCGCTCTGACTTTTAGATAATTCATCTAATTATCACCATTCAATTATTTATCAAAGGTCCTAGCTTTATCATATCTCGCCGCATCTTAATTAGCCATATGTACAATTTTATACCTATACCTATTAGGGCGGGTGCACGTAGCGTAGCGAGCGCACGCAAGCGGGTGCCATTGTACCTAGGCACAGAATAAATAATATTACAAAAGACACTCTCTAACAAAACGCGTCTGTTACGATCAGCACAGATATGGCCGCTAGGTGGCGACAGCGCCACGCGCGCGGCTTATGGCTTTGGAACGGATGTACTTTTAGCTACCTGCAGCAAAGCGACGAAATCGCGGAGTGAGCCACGCCTGACCTAGGTAAAATCCGTCGCACACTTACGCGCCAGTTAGCGCTGCTCATACTATTTTTCGCAAAACCCGCTCACCCGCTTCTTGCAACCACGCCAGCTAGCGGACGCCCATATAGGAGCTTTGACGGCTCTGACGGAAGACTTTGGTTTGGTTTGACCGATGAGGACAAGTCCTGAAATCCTGACGAGTGATGGACACCCTACTGGACGGCTGCATCGATCGATGCTAGGTTTTCCCTCCAGCTTTTGTTTTGCTTTGACCGATGAGGACAAGTCCTGAAACCCTGACGAGTGATGGACACCCTATTACTGGACGGCTGCATCGATCGATGCTAGGTTTAAAGGTCTAAAGCCGCGGACTTGCGGGCAAACGTATTACCCATTTAACTATTACCTCCCCTGGCTATTGATATTGATACTAATGTAAAAGTTAGTTGGAAATATGAACAGTCAGTATCAAATAGACATAGACAGATAAAGTGGCCAAATATATCGTGACACACCTTTATTGTTACCACATAGAGGCATAGATATAAGGATGTGTTCCGATATATTTGGCCACTTTGGGTGTCATTATCTATTTGATGCTCACTGTATGTGTACCTGTATCTCGTAATAACACCTCGGTGACACGTGGACACGTCGCCCGCCTTACGGTAATAGCTGTTTCAATCAGGTTTAAATACATTATTTACTTGCTCATTCCTATTGTTTTTACAAGCTTTTATTTAGTTTTACCTGGCCCCAATTTCACCAGGGTGACAGGTGCGACAATTGTAAAACATCACTGTTGCTGACGTCACAGGCATCCATGGGCTGCGGTTACCGCTTACCATCGGGCGGGCCGTATTCCTGTTTGCCACCATCATTGTATTATTAAAAAAAACTTTACTATATCGGAAAAAAACAGATATTTCTCTTGCTAAGTTTATGACAATTGTCAGAAGAAACACTACAATTGTCACGAATTTCCGACATATAACTCATTTCCTGTCAAGATTCACCGACAATTCTACAAATATGTCGACTAGAAAAAATAATTCTTGTTTCATACCATAATTGTAATACATACAATTGTAGCAAAATGCCTGTCATATTTGTAAGTATTTCTATAGAAAATATTTTATAAAATTGTAATATGTCACCTGTCGCTTGACAATTGTCGCTCGACATATGTCACTGACAATAGGCCTGATGACAAATTTTGAAATCCCTTTTATTATTGTCGGTACACTTGTATTGGTTCCGAAAAACACAATATTTCAGCTATACTCATAAGATTTAACATAAATAATTGCATTTTATTATAGCTAGTTTAAAACTCGCGCGAAAACGCCTCGCACGACATTTGTGACGTCACTATTTAGTTGGTGGTAGGGTGGTAGACATTGTTTACATACTTACAGTTACGAATTTCCCTTAAATCCGAATGATATTGTTATTTCAGCACCATATATTACGATTAGGGATGATAAATACATTACAAAAATTTATCACAATAACTCATTTTAGACAAAAACTCTCACACGGTTGCAATTTAAGATGAATTATTTAGATACAAATAAATTTTGAGTGAAAATCACCGAGCGCCGGTTTTACTTTTTAATTTTTCATTTTTTCTAGTTACGACAGCCAACATGGCAATGATAGTTCCATTCAGCCAAATAATTAAAAAAGTTTGTTTGTGAAATATCGTATTATTTAGCATTTTATTTAGATAATAACAAATAGATATCTCCTTTATATCGTGTAATAATATTTTTTGGACGTAATAAATGTTTAGTGGCGAAATAACATTTTTTTTGCACCTTCGAACTCTTTGGTGAGAACGTATGGATTTCGGTCAATGAGGTTGTCTATGTTGCTCTAAGAAATATGTTATAGATTGATGACGTCACTGTTTGGAACGCTTCTGATTGGCGTTTCAGTAATAATGGCCGATTGGAGAATTTTGCAGTTTTATTTTATTGAATATATTAATAATCCTTCAGTTTATACTGAGATTGGGCCATTTTTTTGAATCATATTAACATATATGTTTCTTTGAAACCATTATTTCCGTGATTCTTTGCTACTTGCAACAGGCCTATTGTAGCCGTGGTGAAATTGGGGCCTGACCGTTGTCTGTCTGTCTGTCGGTCTGTAATCAAATCTTGGAAGTTAAATTTGATCCACTTCCCGGTTTCCGATTGAGCTGAAATTTTGCATGCATGTATAAATCTGATGACAATGCAATATTATGGTACCATCGAGCTGATCTGATGATGGAGACAGGAGGTGGCCATAGGAACTCTGTGATGATTTGATGAAACAACGCAACCTTAATTGTATTGGGGTTTTTTAGAATTGTCTCGATTACTCTCGATGAGTATTAGTTGTCTGTCGTAAGAAAAGTACAGTCAGCAATAAAAGCTTGTACCAAAAATGAAATTTTTGCCAAAAACTTATTGGAAATGTAAAATACATATGTATGGTATTCTGCACCTATTCACGTGTTAATAATATTGAAAATCGATCGCATATTAGGGCATAGATTAAAAAAAAGCTAATGATGTAGGTACAAGTACAAGTACAAGGTACAAGACCTGTATTTTGCGAATAAACAAGCTTTTCGATGTTCGACAACACAACACACCGTACAGTCAACTGCAATAATATGTTACACAACGAAGGCCGAAAAAATATCTGACAATCTTATTTGTAGCGCCATAAAAGCGTGTCACATATTTTTGCGGCCTTCGAAGAGTAACATATTATTGCAGGTGACTGTACGGTGTGTTGTGTTGTCGAACATCGAAAAGCTTGTTTATTCGCAAAATACAGGTCTTGTGTCATTTTACATGCATTTGACTCCAACAATGTTCTTTACGTTGTCATATTTGTAATACATTATCATTAGGTACTAGAATCTATTGTTGACTTTAAAAGCGCTTATTTGCATATTTGTTAGAAAAAACCGGGCAAGTGCGAGTCGGACTCGCGCACGAAGGGTTCCGTACCATAATGCAAAAAAAAAAAAACAAAAAAAAACAAAAAAAAAAAACGGTCACCCATCCAAATACTGACCACTCCCGACGTTGCTTAACTTTGGTCAAAAATCACGTTTGTTGTATGGGAGCCCCATTTAAATCTTTATTTTATTCTGTTTTTAGTATTTGTTGTTATAGCGGCAACAGAAATACATCATCTGTGAAAATTTCAACTGTCTAGCTATCACGGTTCGTGAGATACAGCCTGGTGACAGACGGACGGACGGACGGACGGACGGACGGACGGACGGACGGACGGACGGACGGACGGACGGACGGACGGACGGACAGCGAAGTCTTAGTAATAGGGTCCCGTTTTACCCTTTGGGTACGGAACCCTAAAAAACGAAAGTCAGTAGGTATTCGATTGGAATTTTAGAACTTCACTTATCTAAGAACATTCGCGAATATGTACTCTCAACTCAAGAGCAATTAACACCGGTCACTTTGTATAATTATACAGATTTCCGTAGAGTTACCAATTTTCATTGCCCTTGAGTGTAATTATTTATAGGACCATCTTTCTAATGTAGAAAGAACTAAAAGAAAATAAATCATCGTCATATCGAGAGACATTCGAAATTCCAGCACAATCGGATATTGAGTCGACAAACTAACAAACATTTTATTTTAAATATAAGCAAAAAGTTTGTAATACTAACCGTACCCAACCGACTACAAACGTAATAGAGTAGCGTAGTAGTATCTTTCGCTTGCACGGGACTCAAAATAAGCACTCGAAGAAATATCAAACTTTGATCTCTTGTTGTACAAATAACTACTTTCATAGTCGGTTGAAAATGATGCCTGTCACCCGCGTAATAGTAAGTTTTTAGTAAAAATTTAATTTTTGGTACAAGCTTTTATCGCTGACTGTATTTTTCTTTCCACAGGCAACTACTACTAATCGAGACAATTCTAACAAACCCCAAACACAGTGAGGTCAATGAGGTTGCGTTGCGTAAATAAAAGCTTGTAAAAACTAGAGCCTCGAAGGCCCCGCGTCTGCCCTTGAAAAGCGACAAAGGCCCAGACCCTTGTCATGTTAATGTCTTGAAGGCACCCTTAACCACGTGACAGCCGTTTGGACCTCCGTTGAAAACTATAATTATACATGTGTACCATCGGCCCCTGAGGACACAGCTGAAAAGTTTTGTGGCTTGTCAGTTTTTTATACTGTTTATCTACTTTGATTAGGGTTGCCGACTTTTTTTTAAGAAAACTATGGTAAGGACGCTGTCCACGAGGAATTTAGTACATTGACCCTCTTGATCCTACGAGTACCTATCTCTATTGCACACGAACACGCTCGCACAGTGTCGATTCACTATCATCTCTTGCCCCAATGTTTCTCTTACTAGTCCTACCCCATCTAATCTTAACCCGTTCTTGTGTCAGATATTTTAGCGAGCTTTGTTTCGCAAGATATTGTCGCAGATCGCAGGTGACTAAAGGACGACTGTTCAGACTAGACTGCATGCAAATTCCGACCTAGATAAACTTATAAATTGAGTTATTACTTAATTGAATGATTGAATCACTTTCGCCCGGCGCGGCGCGGCGCGGCGCGGCACCGACGGCATCACTCGACTGACCCAAGTTGAACCCTGTCACTTTGTAATAAGGTCGAATCATAAGTTAACAGTGGACGATGGTAGTTGATAAGTGATTACTCAACCCCAAAGTTACGTGATTTACTCGCCATCCTTTCCGTAGATAACTTGTCAGTTGCATTGCGGAATTTGCAGACTTGAGGAAATTTTCCAAAGCTTATTTTATGATAATGATATATGGATTATAATCTTTACATCTCTCACAAACAATATTTTACTCTACTCTCGCGTCGAATGATGGTCTCTATGATAGTTCATTTTTATATGGAGTAGCTGTCACGTAAACGTCGATCCACCTATCAAAATGGGTAAAATGTCAGGGTTCCTTTTAATTTTGGGCGTTTTAATATGTTTGAATATCCTGGCTAAAATAATGGTGAGAGCACTGCAATGCACTGCCAAATGTTTATTAGTACACGCGAGCGGTGAGAGCGGCGGAGAGGAGGGGCGGGGAGGGGGGGTTTCAGCAGAAATCGACTTTCCCGCGCCCGTAGCCCCCACTGCACTCTGGCTGTACCATTCTGAACCTTATCACGGTCGAATAAGGTTCTCTAGACCGCGCAAAAGTGTGGACTTATGCGTTTTGATAAGGAACTCTATGCTGTAGAATATTCTGAGAGTTGAAACTTTATTGCGTTGAAATAAAAACGAATTAGGACCTGAAGTGGCGATGGTACGTTTGCTAGTTATGGCACTAATGTATATACTCTGCAGAATGGAACATGAACCCTGGGCCATTTAGGAACCATGGCAAAATAAAAAGATAAGATAAAGATAAAAGATAAAAAAATAGTTTATTCAAGTAGGCATATTACAATGCGCTTATGAACGTCAAATAAACCTTTACCGGCTCCAACCGTACACCTCTGCCCCGAGAAGATTTAAATCCCCCCTCAATTGGAGGAAGATGTGAGGATATTTCTAATGATCTTATTTGGACGTCACATTGACGTAGTACGGTCACAGACTTTATTTGTCGACCCATCTAAGGTTTAAGTTCACGCTCATTCGGTTGTCATTAATACCAACGGTATGAAATGTCCAATGTAAAGTAAACCCTAAATGGCTCAACATTCATAAAGTCTGTACTCTGTAGTCTGTCTGTACTGTGACTGTACGTCGCTCCGACACAGTCAGAAAGGAAGAGCTTTGCTCCTCCTGCTACACGTGTGCTACACCGACCTTCTGTAAGTGGTGTATGTGTACAAACGCAAGAGTTAGAAGCGGCGAAAGAGCATCTAGACAGCCTCACCTGATAGACGGTCTTCTCAACTCTTCTCCACGTTGATCTTGACTTTATATTTTATATTAGATAATTATCACAATTCCATATTCAATTTACTTTAAATAGGGGAGGTAGGGGACCATTGGGCATTGGGACCTCCCATACTATCGAGTAAGGTTAAAACTGATATGGGAAAAAACGACCCTGTAACTAGTGTTGGCCGAACGTTAATTGCAATTGACCATTAACCATTACAAATTGAACCGTAAATGGTGACGGACGGTTACAGTTGACGGTTCAACTTATGCTGGTTAATGGTCAAGAATTTTCAATTGCATTAACGTTTCGGCCAACACTGCCTGTAACCAAATTTTATAAGTTATAATGTCAATCACAATGTCATATTAATCATACCCAAATAGTATTCTTTTTACCTAAAGTCAATAATATACGCTTAGGTAGAAGAAAAGAACGTAATCTATCCAATAACGTAAAAAAAGTAAAAGTCACGCGTCAAAGGAGCGCCACACGGCGGCGGGCGAGCGCATTAGAATTAAATTAAATGGAGCGCTTGAATGGAATCATTCAGCGCGGTTATTACAAACATTACTTAAATTACATAGTACGATCAGCTGTTACTATTACTGGCATGGTTACATGTTTGTTTTATAATGTATTCTGTGTAAACTGAGCTGCCGAACCATATTCAAATACAATTTCATTCAATTGAGAGAGAAAGAATGGAATCTAAAAAAAGATTGAAATCTAATGAAAAAGAGTCAAAGTAAAACACGTCAAAGGAGCATCTTGCAGCGGCCACATTAGAATTAATTGGAGCGCTTGAATGAACTCATTCAGCGCGATTATTACTAGTAGGGCTTCCAAATACCGGACTTCTCACAATACCGGTATTAATACCGAAACTGTCTTCATCAATACCGGGATCCCGGTATTGAATATGAATTGCTTTAAAAAAATATAGTTTTATTAAAAAGGGGCATTAAAAAGGGTTACTGTAACACCAGATATGCCCTAAAAGCTTTTAGAACAATAAACAATCAATGTCGCCATCTGCATTAATTTTATTTCACACTCCAGGTTGGCAATAATTTTATTCAACTGGTTGACTTCACCAGTCACATTTTTAGTCCAACAACCCACCAGCCGACTTTTTAAGGTTCCGTACCCAAAGGGTAAAACGGGACCCTATTACTAAGACTTCGCTGTCCGTCCGTCCGTCCGTCCGTCCGTCCGTCCGTCTGTCACCAGGCTGTATCTCACGAACCGTGATAGCTAGACAGTTGAAATTTTCACAGATGATGTATTTCTGTTGCCGCTATAACAACAAATACTAAAAACAGAATAAAATAAAGATTTAAATGGGGCTCCCATAACAAACGTGATTTTTGACCAAAGTTAAGCAACGTCGGGAGTGGTCAGTACTTGGATGGGTGACCGTTTTTTTTTTGTATTTTTTTCGTTTTTTTTTTGTTTTTTTTTTTGCATTATGGTACGGAACCCTTCGTGCGCGAGTCCGACTCGCACTTGCCCGGTTTTTCTAATTAGTTTGCCGCCTAAATTAGTTTGCCATACTACAGTTCCTTGTTCCTTGCTCTTTTCTTTAAAATTTTTGATAAAATTTTAAGTACTAACTATATTAATCTCACTATCAGGATTCATCCACCACCAATCATCAAATATTTATCTGACGTTCAGGCAACGATCTTATTTCAATAATAAAATAAGGGCTAGATGCAAGTTAGATGCGTCTGAAGTGTAGTAAAAGCTTCTTAATACAGCCGAATATGACCATTCTAATGGATATAAACGGTTTATACTGCAAATTTCCTTGTTTTTAAAAATACCGGGATCCCGGTATTGCATTTAAAAATACCGGTATTGAAAAATACGTTTAAAAAGACGGGATCCCGGTATTTCGGGATCCCGAGATCCCGGTATTGGAAGCCCTAATTACTAGTATTACCTACTACCATTACATACATCTCTTACACTTGCATGGCTACCTGTTTGTTTTATAGTGCTACTGTTTTGTGTAAGCCGAGCATCGTTTACAACAGTTTTCATGGAAGAATGGATGGAGATTGGAGAAGCGAGTAGAGTTCGCCTACGCTAACTTTGCACCGACTTAAACAGAACAAAACGAGGGAGTGTGGGAGCAAAACTAACGACATAAATAAATAAAAAATCAGAGTGTGCTGATCTAACATCTCTGTAACAACAGTTTTTTACATAAAAAGTATTCCTTTTGTTGCCACTATTTATATCCGTGTATCTTATTTTTTAAGGGGCCCACAGATTACCAGTTCGCCGGACGATATCAGCCTGTCAGTTAATCGCAAAAGGTGGCAGTTCCGAACAACTGACAGGCTGATATCGGCCGGCGAACTGGTAATCTGTGGGCCCCTTTATAGTACCTATAAGTACATAATGTCAACCGCAAGTCGCAACAGCTCAATTATAAAACCCAGTATACAGGGTGCCAACCCAGAACGGGACAATTTATTATTAACGGCGCAGCGCTTCGCTCCCACGCTGCTAGGGACACCGAGCTAGGGGGAGACAAAGACGATCACACTCTGATGTCGGCGTGACGCAAAACCTGCACCTTTGAAACTTGATAGGGTCTTTGCACCGAAATGTGTTGTGTAAAGTTTGAGTGATAAGTATAACTTATAAGGTAGGAGAGAAATTAGTAATTATAATGAAAAGACCGTGCACATGGCTCTTGTTATTGTAAACGCTGAAAGGGTATCAAACTACGAGAAAGGATTTCAACAATTATTTGCTGAGGATGCACTGATATTGAAGACTGAAGCATATAACATACTGGATGAGGAGAAATTTCGAAAAATATTTGAATTCACCGCGGACGATCGGCTCAAAAAGAAGAAGAAGAAGGGAAAATGGGCTCATCTCCCTCTTACTCGTCTTGCCATTCTTCGATTAGTTCGGTTTTTTACCGAAATTCCCGACGAGAGGCACTCAACGAGTGTGTACAGTCGGCATTATGGTGGATCTTGTCAGTAAACAGCGTCGACAGTGATAATTGAAAAATGATACCGATAACATTTATAACAGCAATAAAGTAATCATGGTATGAATAAAACGACGATAAAATGCTCGAAGAATTACCCCTCTTATTAAAATTACGCTTCCATTCAACGAAAGTGATCACATGTTACTTCGTCATTATTGTTCATCAATATTCCATTCATACAATGTGTACCATCGTGCCATCATGTCGTTGACACAAGTTGACCATTTGTCCACCTTATTTCAATGGCATACGGTCTATAGACGTTCAATTAATTGTTTCGATACTGCCGGCATGAATGTCAGTAAAATTGCCCATTTCATCTCGAAACGTGTATTTAATAAGTGCAGGTACTCTTATCAATACTATTAAACGACATGTATGTTTGTTTGTTTACATTAAAGGCTGTTCAACTCGTGTCGTGTAACGTGTTTTATTTTTAATCTTATTGATATTCCATAGGTGTAATACGGCGCTATATTTAGAGCCGAATGTGTGTCTGATTTTACGGGCTTAGGATCTGGGGCGGCTGTAAGCGAAAGTATGTCATCGATAGCTACATTAGCCAGCTTCCTAACCTAGGTTCAGCAAACTTTTGAAGAGAAATCAACTCCAGTAGATATCATCACTAATATCACTGTACGAAAGTCAAGGAGCCACAAAAGTTGATTAGACGAGTTCAAGTCCGATAAGTGTAATGTGTCATCATTTTTATAGGCGGAAATCATTGACATATTTTGAACACCTTCTTTAGCTATTTCTGCTGTTCACAGAACTGAAAGCGTCTTGTGAAGTAACTACATATACTAAAGCTGCAATCTTGTGTTTACAGGGAGGAGGGCTCAGAGAAGAAGGGCTCGGAGGGGCAGGACGATGGCTACGAGACGAGCAACAGCGGCGAGGCGCGCCGCAAGCCCTCCAGCGCGGAGGGCTCCCCCGCGCCCGTCGCCCCCGCGCCCCCTCCCGTCCCGCACGACCCCTCCCCCGCCCCGCCCACCCCGCACAACCCCTCCCCCGAGCAGGAGCTCGAGCCGGAGCCCGAGCACGAGCCCGAGCCTTACGAGCTGATGCAACGCCACTACCCTTACAGACACTTCGAGCAACCCCAACCGCAGCCCGATTACCCATTCTTCCCGAAATACTCCGACCCGTACGGGTTCAAGCGCGAGCCCGACGCGCCGTACGACATGTCGCATCACGCGCACCACTACCAGCCTCAGCCACATCCACACCAGCACCCTCATCAGCAACACCATAAAAGAGACGAAGACATGTATAACGGTGTTAAACGTGAATGTGATGACCCTTACTCGTTCGTGGAAGAGGACGCGATGTGCGCGATGCTGGGCGCCCCGCAGCACCACGCGCTGGAGCCGCACCAGCACCACCAGCAGATGCACCAGCACCCGCACGCGATGCACCCGCAGCATCCGCAGCACCACATGCAGATGCATCCGCAGATGATGCTCAACCAGCCGAAGAAGAGAGGGCGGAAGAAGAAGATTAAGGACGAGAATGGGTGAGTTTGTAGTTTAAGTGTAGTAAACGATTCTGTCAGTCGCGGGGTGGCCATAAAACTCCATTCCAACTGGCTTGCCTATTTTCAGGCGGTTGAGCAAATTTAAAAAACGAAAGCCACATTAGCTTCACTCCAGATTGCCCTTGTCTAATGTTATTTCATTGACTCGCCGCCAGCTAGTGTCCAGCAGCAGATTTCTGATTTCAAATTCACATATAAAACTAAATTTTAAATCTACGACCTGAATCTACGACGTGATATTGTGAATGGTGAATTCCTAAAATGCACGTCATTACACACAGATTTCCACTGCACGATGTCGCATCGTACCACTAGTATTTAGGTGCGTCTAAATCCGGCGAATACGCCACGAGCGCGCACGCATGTTTGCCTTAGATTGCGCGCCTAATTAGCGCAACCCATGCAAGGTTCGCTAATCGCGTAATCTACGGTAAACATGCGTTGCGTGCGCACCTCACTCGTGGCGCGTTCGCTAGATCCGAATGTGCATATATTTTACTAGTATACCCAGGCCCGCATAGAGAGGCCTTGGGCCCCTATAGGCACTTGGCATGGCACTTAGGTTTCCATCTCAAAACCACCCCCAGGCTCGCTCGTATATACTCGTAAATGACTCTTAACAGTATTTTGCCAATACATTTTTATTAACTACCAACTTGTAAAGAACATAAATATAAATTATAATTACATCAATATTCCGTAGTTCTGTCGCGTTAGGTTCAGAAAGCGGAAGGATTATAGCCGGTTGTTATCTGTCGGCCTCGCCGCGTCACGTTCACACTTGACGTGTCGTCTATCAATACTCAAACTTATACCCTCGTCTCGCAGTAACAAGGTTCAATTTTGAGCAACACATCGTCAGATAATAGGGCGTTTTTCGTAAAACCCTGCTTTGGTTTTCCTCGTCGCATCCTCGGTATCTGGGCTTGTTATTCGCGATGAGCGAGCATACGTCTCTGAACAAAGCTAAACCTAGAAATGCGAAGTTCTATCTTTGTCTCTATCGCTCTTGGAGTGAAGGAGTGAACAGAGATGAGATGGACATATACATATAAAAGGAAAAATAAATGAGACTTGTAGGTCGTACTACTCCAACTGAATAACTTCTATTTCTACTACGGCTACGCGACACGCGGCTAAAGGCTCATCTAGACGGTGTGAGAACTCCCGTACGAGTTACATTTGTGAATACCGATTTTCGGTATGGGAAATGGCAGGTCAATGTACGAAATACTTCGTACTTGCCGTCCTTCTTTGACAACGGCGTCAAACGGAGACCATGTCTTATTACGCTGTTTGATGAGCATTGTGTTCGTGAAGCGATTGGAACACGTCTGTTGTTGCTCCGTACAATATAAGTATAACTTGTACCTTATAGCAACGACTATGTATATAGGTACATGTACGTATATCATATTGTATTAGCAAAAAGGACTGAAGCCAGGATCGATAAACGTGCTCCAGCTCCTCTACTGTAGTCCTTATTTCAAAATGAATCAAGGTCTTTGGCCCTCTAAATCCTCTCAGTCATTTGAACGCGCATAGAATCTTCTGTCTTGCCCAATTTTCAAATAATATATGTATAAGAGGTTGCACGTACCATGTAAAGTATTCTTGCCCCACTGAATCCTGTGTGTTGTATGTAAGTGAAGTTATATGTGTGTTTGTCCGTCTTACTCCACTTACTCGTTCCTTTTTTTGGGCCACATAACAAAAAATACTTGTATAAATACAGTCTGTTTTCATACATTTTAACCCTTAATAAAATTAAAAAAGTGTGAAAAATTATGAAAATTGTACTTAAATACAAAATCAGGTGGGAATAAAGACGCGTTTTCCGGGCGGGGCGTGAATGCAGTATTGTTTCTTTTTAAAATAAAGGAATGTCTCCTTTAAGTAAAATGAGCCAACTTAAGGATTTAAGGTAGTTTCCCTCCAGGACACGACTTATTTTTCCACACTGTATAGTAAAGGTATATAATTTGTTAAGGTTTTGTGTAACCCGTGCGAAGCCGGGGGTACCTAGTATACTATAAAATGCGCGACATTGCAACAAGACAACAGGCGAACTGAATACCCAGATTCCGCATACCAAAGACGATACTATTTATAGACAAAGAAACTTGCCAACGTTTCCCGAAATCCAGGCATTACCATTAGTCCTTGGTACTCACAGTTAGTGTCAAAGTTGGTCTGGGAATGTTCGCAAATTAGCTCAGCTGATCGCTTTCAGTTCGCAAATTGTAACTTGCAGGCCAATTCGAACGAGCCCCTGACATCAAACCGATATCATATCGGCCTACCGCGAAAATCGATATTTCGTTATCTGTCTCTCTATCACTTTTGCATATTCTAGCGATAGACAGGCAGGTAACGAAATTTTAAATTTCTGATTTCGCGGTAGACCCTCAGTTGGCTGTCATTCGCGCGTTCATTTCGTTCTGACTTGTCCGTAATTATATTAGTGTGAGCGAGACGCCCACGCGAATGACAGCTAACTGCCAGCCAATATCGGTTTGATGTCAGTTGCGCGTCCGAATTGGCCTGTAAAAGTTAGAAACTCGCAGCCGTTGGGACTGGAACGTCGTATAAAAGTTGTTCGAGAAGCGTCTATGTTGCTTTAAGTTTGGAAAAGTCTGGCACGTGGCCTAGAGGTGTCTGTTGGAAATTACACAGATTATCTAATTAAATCTTTTGTGACAGCAACAAACTACGGAAGTAGATGGTAAATAAACCACTCTAGATAGCGCAAGAAAATCAATTGGCCTGACAATCGACGAAAACTTTAACTGGAAAGCCCACGTTGATAAAATATCCGTCAAATTATCCAGATTTGCTTATGCTCTCAAACAAATATTAATAAATACCAACTTAAAAACTGCTGTATGTGCTTATCATGCTTTTGCCCAGTCATGGCTGCAATATGGTATCATTTTATGGGGCAATAGTGTAAATGCTAAAGACCTATTTTTACTACAAAAAAGATGCATATGAGTTCTAACCAAGATAAGTAATGAAGAAAGTTGCAAACCACATTTTACGAAATTAAATATTCTCACCCTTACATCCTTATACATCATGGAAACCTGCAAATTTGTCCGAAAACACGAAAACTTATTTGTAAAACCCCAAAATCCCAAACCACAACTACATAACTTACGTATCCGCAATAAACTTGTACAAGCAGTTCCCGCCAACCTACATTTTTTCAACAAAGGTCCTTACTCGATGTCCATTCGAATATACAGGGTGTGGCCCTTAATAAGAGCAAAAAATCAAACTGGAGGTTCCTTGGAGTACCCAAAGTTACCACCAAGTGGTCCCGATGGTTCAAAATTCTTAATTTAGGAGAAATTTTAATTTAAAGTCAAGTTTAGCAAGCAATGGATTTCCACATTGCGTTACGGTCGCTTATCTATCGTAAGATGTCATGGTACCGGGACCTCTTGGTACGCGCCTTTTAGTACAATTTATTTTAAAAATGAATACAGAGAAAAGTAGCTCTTATTATTAGGAAATCAGAACTCATTCAATATGCAATGACACGTTTTGTTTTGTTGACAAACTCGAAAAAACTTTTTTTGCTATGTAATGGAAACAGTTTTTAAAATAATGTATTCTCGTAATAAAAACCTCCATAAAACACTTAACTTCATTACCTACCTATTTGAAAAATGCTTTGAACTTTGTCAATATTGACAACTGTCAAGCGAATGCATAACAATTATTTATGTAATTCAATCTAAACAAGATGACTGAATTACATGATTGAACGGTGGAGCTAGAAGAAGTTCAAACCAAGCTGTTGCACCGCAAATGATTTCCCGATCGGAGGCAGACTGACAGTGTCATCGTCAACGTTGAACGTACTTAGTGCCTAGTGCCACGTTTGCGGGACAACGAGCCTGTAGCCGGGGCCCGGGACGGCGATGCAGCCTTTCAGCCAGCGTGATACTTTTGTATACCAGACAGAAAAGTATAATAAGGCCGGTTATGTATGGTAGCGAGACGTGGGCAACGACTCAAAGACACGGGCATACCATCCAAGTCGCCGAGATGAAGATGTTGAGGTGGATGTGCGGCGTTACCAGGCTTGACAGAATCCGTAACGAGTACGTACGAGGAAGCCTGGGCGTGCGCGACATCACCGATAAAATGCAGGAGAGCAGGCTGCGATGGTATGGTCACGTAAAAAGGAGGCCCTCTGTGGAAGGATGTAGTGCTAAAGGACTTGAGTGACTACAAGTTATCCGAGCACGATGTCGTGGACAGGACGAAGTGAAAAAGGTTAAGCAGGAAAGCTGTCCCCACCACCATGTGTGATAAATAGCTAGGAAGAGAGAGAGATAGACGTAGCTACGACGTGGTCAAAGTGATCTATGTATGAGAAATAAAACTTTCCATTCCAAAAACTTCCTAGAAACTTTCACTTTCCGCAACTTCCTCATCTGTACTGTACATGGCTCTGAAGCGGCCAACTAACCAAATTGGTTGGCCGTTCTTTAGTGTTATCGAAGGTACTTTATCACTGAAAAGAACAGAGGGCTGAGCTAAGATGCCAATCGCTTGCCCGTAGTGAACGAAACGGTTATCTCTCTCCATCACGCGTCGATATTAGTGCGACAGAGGGAGAGAGAGAGAGACACATTAGCGTATCGTTCACTACGGCGCAAACGATTGGCATCTTGGCTAAGCACCCTGTACATATTTTGTACTTTTGCAAAGACTGCATGCAAAAACATCAAGTACGTTGCTTTTTATTATAAGTAAAGTTCATAATTATTATCTCAAACCTTCACGACGATGATAGAGATAGGGACAACAGGATCAGAGATACACTTGTCTCTATTATTGCCAGTTCATAGAAATAATAAAGTCAGCATACGTAAATAACTGTTTGTTTAGAGTCTGTGCGGAAAGAGATGAGTCGTGGAATGTATGGGGCCCAACACATTCTACGACTCTTTTCTTTCCGCACAGAATCTACCACTGTTTTCTACCGGAGTGCGTCGCCTTTCAAAAAGTTCATAATTATTGTATTAAACCTTCACAGTCACAAGACATAAACCACGCATTGCAAATTTTTCAGGGATTGTTTACTCTATTACTACATACATGACAATGTACGTCAAGTTGTTAAATCAAAATAAAGCAAAATAGAAATAATAAAATTAATTATGAACTAATCAATTATGCACGTGAAATTATGTAACATAGTACTATTAACGAAACAAGAGTAAATGTTAACCGACCTTTATTGTCAACTCAGAGCTACGAATGTGGGTGCCCCAAATGTGATTCTGATTGTGACCGTACGCCGTGTACATACAGCCAGATGAATTAGCTGTGAAATTCTTCGTTCGTCTTGAGACTTGAGAAGGCCCTACACCTAGTATTGCACATACATATGATGTCGTGTTGGACCGGAGTCAAACGGAGAACAGGTTGTACTGTCATTCGTAGTCGTTGTCGTGAAAAGGAAACATTCTTACAAAATTATAAAAGTGCAAGTTTTCTCGTGAATCGTGAAGTGGTTATCCAGTAAGATTGGCATAATTACTATCAGTGATTTTATTAAAGTGCACAATTTTAGTTGGAACTGCTTAATAAATTAGCTCAAGTTACTTTATAGCATTTTACTCATTTCGTCCTTTTGCCCATCAGGTCTATTTGATAAGAAAACTGTTAAGTAATGTTGAAATATGTGACCATTTAATTAGAATTGCATTATTATGTTTAAAAAGCAATTTTGATGTATTTAATAGGTTTTTCAATATTAAAATAAATAAAAAATAAATAAATAAATAAATAAATATTATAGGGACATTCTTACACAAATTGACTAAGTCCCACGGTAAGCTCAAGAAAGCTTGTGTTGTGGGTACTCAGACAACGATATATATAATATATAAATACTTAAATACATAGAAACAACCATGACTCAGGAACAAATATCTGTATCATCATACAAATAAATGCCCTTACCAGGATTCGAACCCGGGACCATCGGCTTCATAGGCAGGGTCACTACCCACTAATATTATTGATAACGATCGTAAATGTCAATGTCAAGTAATCCGACTAGACACATAATGTCTGCAGTACATTGCTGGGTCGATTAGTTTTGTTAGAAAATAATAAAAAAATAAAATTTCATTTTAATTAATTGAAACTATTTGGACTTAATTCCTGATTAGTTAAAGGGTATGTAGTTTAATTTTTTGCTCTTATTACAGGCCACACCCTGTATAACCACATCCCCCAGTATATAAAAAATGAAAATAAATATTATAGCTTTGTAAATAAGCTGAAGACTTACCTTTTAACCGAATGCCCATACACTCTGCAAGAGTTTATGGACAATTAAATATTTATATTATTATATTAGTTAGTTTAATTACCCAATAGAATATAAAGTATGTACCCTAAGTACTACGTATTAGTACATTATTGTCGAGGTTCGGAAGTAGCTACTTGCAGGCTGAGGATTCGTTTTAAACGGACGACCTTGGGAGTCCGTTTAATTGAATCCGAAGCCAGCAAGTAGCCTTCCAGCCGAGTCATATATAGTGCTTTTCTCAAAAATGGTGCAAGAAATATAAATATCATAGAAATATTTTACAAAAGCAACGTTCTTACGTATATATTTTCACAGAAAAAAGTAGAAACAATTGAAAAAATTAGCTTTGCCGCCTTTTTATTTTTTTAATAAAAAAATAGAAGTGTATTTTTCTGCCGAAAATACGCCAACCTATTTGAGACAGCTAAATAGTCGCGGTACTAATCATCTGTTTGGCTGTTTAATGGGCCTGTGCCTTCATTTGATATGGCCATTTCAACTTTTAAAAAGTTTGGAACTCGACAAATAATGGAATTTGTATGCAACATTGCAGTCCCAAAATCGAGACTGCAATGTTTTTAACTTTTTAATTTTTGACTGACCATAAACTACGCGCTTCGCGACGTATTTTTTAAACGGCAAAGTCGACTTTGCCGTCCATTTTTGAGAAATAGTACATTATTGTCGAGGCTCGGAAGTAGCTACTTGCAGGCTGAGGATTCGTTTTAAACGGACGACCTTGGGAGTCCGTTTAATTGAATCCGAAGCCAGCAAGTAGCCTTCCAGCCGAGTCATATATAGTGCTTTTCTCAAAAATGGTGCAAGAAATATAAATATCATAGAAATATTTTACAAAAGCAACTTTCTTACGTATATATTTTCACAGAAAAAGTAGAAACAATTGAAAAAATTAGCTTTGCCGCCTTTTTATTTTTTTAATAAAAAAATAGAAGTGTATTTTTCTGCCGAAAATACGCCAACCTATTTGAGACAGCTAAATAGTCGCGGTACTAATCATCTGTTTGGCTGTTTAATGGGCCTGTGCCTTCATTTGATATGGCCATTTCAACTTTTAAAAAGTTTGGAACTCGACAAATAATGGAATTTGTATGCAACATTGCAGTCCCAAAATCGAGACTGCAATGTTTTTAACTTTTTAATTTTTGACTGACCATAAACTACGCGCTTCGCAACCTATTTTTTAAACGGCAAAGTCGACTTTGCCGTCCATTTTTGAGAAAAATATGTTGCCACGCCCTTGTAGGGTCCATGCTGTACCCAATTTTTTTTTTAACACCTTTGTAAACCATGGATGCAATAAATGATTATGATTATGAAAATGATGTTGTAGTTTTAAGAATAATTTAAAATTTGCATGCTGTCATGAGATAGCGGATCAGGGTGGATCAATTACATATTAACCTAACTTTAAGACCTGTAACCTGTAACTAACCCTTTTCCTGCAAATAAATATGATTATGATTATTATGAGAAGATGCAATTAATTAGAGGATAGTGCCCCGGCCTAGAGCACTATATTATATTATGGTGGATAGTTTGTTTTTGTTACGCAATAACTTAATTAAATTGTTCTAATTTAAAATTTAAATGAAATTAGGTAAACGTGTAGTTATTATATTTTATTCATTAAATGAAGAGCGAACTACTATTAAGTTTACTTAGCGTCACTTGCACCGTCCCACTAACCCGGGGTTAACCGGTTAAACCGAAAACCCAGTGTCAAATTGTACTGGTAACCATGGTAACTCCAGGTTTAAGCGGTTAACCCCGGGTTAGTGGGATGGTGCAAGTGGCCCTTATAGTAATAGTAATAGGTTGTAATGTAAAGCGACGTTGATAGTGCACCCGGTCCATTCATCCACCTGTGGCCCGCCGGCTATAAATATGCAGGCGCGGATATCGCGATATTCGCGAACCGATGTTCACGTTCCGATGAACAGGGGTGAGGGTGACACAGTCTCCAGACCCGTGCTTTACTTTCAAGCTAACAATTATATTATCTGTACGATGTTGTAACATGTTGTCTAAATCAAGTTCTTTTCGTAAAACGGCCCAACTATAGTACAAATGCTCCAAGCTACTCAAATCTCTTCGTTCAAGTGTGACTCTTATCTTATCTGAATCTCGTGAATGGCAAAACACTTTTATAGATTGAATAAAAAACACAAACAAAACAAAAAAAAATGGTATTTGGTATTGAAGATTAGAGATGCAACGGATAGTTGTTTGGCCGGATACCGGATATTCGGCCTGTCCATCGGCCGAACCTACCTACATTTCGGTTTTTCAGGTGCGCATTCTGCAGGTTTGACCTGTTTCCTAGTGAACGTTCGCGCGGACACATTTCTAGGTTCCAAATGAGTGCGCGTGCAAGTCAGTGGAATGTTTGAATTGTTTAAAAATAATAAACAAGTACGAGTATGACCGTGTCTGATTCTTAAATCCAATTCGTTTACTCCAAAATCAAGGAATGTAACTATCCGGTATCCGGCCGGATAGTAAAATAATGGCCGGAAAGGCCGGATACCGGATAGTAACCGAAATAACCGAATATCCGGTGCATCTCTATTGAAGATACTTAATTTTGTACTGTACAGTCACCTGCATATGCTACTCTTCGAAAGCCGCAAAAATATGTGACACACTCTTAATTATACTCTACAAATAAGATCGTGGCAGATATTTTGCGGGCTTCGAAGAGTAACATATTATTGCAGGTGACTGTACTCGTGGACCGTAGTTGTAGTATTGGACTATAAATCGGGTGGTTTACCGGCTCTCGTACAAAATTTTCAAAATTCGTCTTTCTTATGCTCATTAAGACATCACAAAAAATGTTGCAACTATCGATCCCAACACGATCCCCAGCAGAGAGTGCCGTAGCGTGGCGTGGAGTGGGTTCCGTGTTGTGTAGGGCTCTCGGGCCGCGGGGTCACCGCCCCAGACTAATTGTGTCACCCGGAGCACCCCGCCGCAAGGTCGACGAGAGCGAGCTCCATTCTTTAATTTTCGAAAACTGGGCGCTGGGTGTTTATAAGATGAGCTAAAGTTTGTTTAAACTAATTATGCGCCACACTTGCTTGACAAGTGTGACGCCGCTACTATAAACTTCATGTTTTCATAGCATTTTGTTTTGAGGTTTAAGGCGTTACTTCCACAGTTTTCACACTCTATCGCTTTTTTATGATAGACGCAAACGAGCAGACGAATCGCCTTATGGTTAGCAATTGCCGTCGCTCATAGATGCCCATAACACCAGGGGGGTTGCAAGTGCGTTGCCAGCCTTTAAGATGGGGGTACGCTAATTTCTTGAAGGTCTGAAGGTCGTATCGGTCCGGAAACACCGCGGGCGAGAGTTTAGCTATTATGCGAGGCAGGAAGTTTTACGAGAAACGCAACAGTTGAGGACTGCCAACCATCTAAGTGGTGGTGGTTGCAGACTTAGCCCAGACGGACTCTTCTATGGCGGTCAAATTATAACACCGCTATCAAGAAATATTGCTAATGTATCACACGGTCACGGAAATGATCGCTTTGGAAGATACATAAAAATGGGGTATCGAGATTGTCTCAGGAGTCATGTCATGTTTAATAGTGTCAGTTGTCAGATTTTATGGCTTCGTTGACATGTTTAAGCTACATTGTTAACCGACAGTGAAACAAAAAAACAACGGGTTGCACTCCGGGAGTGCCGACAGAAGTGAAAACTCAATGACTAGTCCAAAATGTCTGCAGCACTATGTATAATTGACCCATCCTCCTTTCTATTAAAAAAACTTTTGTTCCGAAATTGCTGGTCAGTGAGTTTGTTTAAAATTCGAAATTCAAATTTGTATAATGGTTTAAAATTCGAATAGAAATTGTAAAGTTACCTTTGGTCATGATATTTTGAGTTTTATTCACCAGTACTAGAGTTCACTTTCATTAGCGATTTCATCAAGATGTAGCTTTATTGAATTATATTTGAGTGATATAAAGTTAGAATGTAACTGTGAGATCCTCGTATTTCAACCCGTACAAGATTAGAACCTTTTTCATGTATGTAATGTCATTGAGTTTTTCTTTATTGATTTAAATGCCATCTAAATGAGTGGCCATCTAAACGTTACGGTCACATGATCGCGTTACGCGTTACGCTGTCTCGAGTTTATCATTTTTTCCCCACCTAAAAAAGTGCCCAGCGCCCCTAAAGAAGTTTTCACTTCAATAAAAGATTCCAGCGAATTGAGAACCTCCTCTTTTTCCTTAAAGTTGGTTAAAGTAGTAAGAAAATAGGTGGTTTAAGTATAGTTTTCAAACGTCGTTAACTGTTACAGATGTTACCAAAATATTACCGAGGCAAGTCTAATAATAAAAAGAATCTGATTTGTTCCCTAGTTATGTTTCGCTCGTTATTGTACGGAACCACTCGACTCCACCAAGGGATCCCGACACTACACCCTACTCCCTACTCTAGCTAGCCCGATCGATACCTAGAGCTCGCTAGACGAGGTTTTCTGCTGCGTACCGTACCAAAAACAACACGAACACGGAGCACGTTTTCAACAATACACGTTTTTAGAAAAACTGGCTGCGAAGTTATTTGCGAAGCTAAAAATTCATAGATATCCTGTAGCCACACGTCGAAAAATGCCAAGAAAAATGCAATTTTGTCAAAATAAAGCTTCAAAATCCCTCACGCTCCTACTCTGAATCTATCGAAATTTAAACTACTTTGAATCTGAACAGGTTGCGTAGCCAAGATGACAATCGTTTGCTCCGTGGCGAACGATACGATAGTCTCTCTCTATCACTCTTCCATGATAGTGCGACAGAGACATTGGCGTTTCGTTCGCTACGGAGCGCAAGCGATTGGCATCTTGGCTTATCTAAGTTATCTATCACCCAGAGATGCATCTCTTTTCTTTCAAAGATTCAAAGATTTATTTGTTCAACATATGTAAGTTACAAGATGTTAAATAAATGTTTCAGTATCACTATGCTGTGGCTGTATTGGTGTTCGTTCGATTTTAAAACAATAAATTCAGCGTTATTTCTTATTTCTTACACCGTTGATTCTTAATTAGACTGCCTTGTTTAAGGCTGGCGTCCACTAGACTCGCCGAGTCGAGTCGAAACACGTAGCCGCAGAAATTCGCCTGACGAGCAATACGCGCGGAGAGTCGAATCGGCGCGCCGCGGCTATTCGCCATAGATATGAGCGCCGATAGGCATTTAGCCGGCGGCGGCGCGCCGGTCAAAATCGGTCGGCGGCGGCGGCGAATCGGCGGCGTGGCCTTGAAACACCTTTGATTAATGAAAAACTAATTCAAACTAAAATTTTACTGAAAAAACATGGTTTTGCTGTAAGAAAGCTATAAAATAAGTGAATTTTTCAATTACAAGCAAAATTGATTGAATAAAGGTACGAAAAAAGTTTTATATAGCATAAACGGTATCGCGCCGATCGCGCAGCAACAGTGGCGGTCTTAATCTTGGCAAGGCCCTGGCCGGAAGATCTTTGCGAAGCCCTTATCTTTTGTGCTAAGTAAAAAGTAGCGGATTGACTGTATCAGGGGAACGTCTGGTGTCTGGTCGACATTCCAAAGAGCCGAAGTGAGGAAAATTCAAGCTCCGTCATTAGCCAATATCGACCCAACAAACCGATTTATGTCAAAAAGTGAGGCCCAAGGCCGAGCTCCAACTAAAACCGTAGACCTGATTCCGACGCCTTCCCATGCGAGGCCAGAGGCTGAGCTGCAGGTAAGCATACAGCTTAGAATCGAACACCAAATATGAGCTTGGCTGACGGCCGAATGCCCGGAGCGCCTTTTACGGCGCGCTTCTATGTGAGGCCGAAGGTCAAGCTGCAAGAGAGCAGAGCTTGGAATTGAACTATTGGTCCAGTGTAAGCAATTCCGAAGGCCGATAAAGACCGAGGCCATAGTGTTAAAGACCTGGAGCTTTTCTGCAGGTGCATTCGTGTGAGACCAAAGGCCGTGCTGCAGTGAAGCTAAGATCGGAGAAGAACCAATGACCAGGCATTTTAAAAGCGAGCCCGAAAGTTAAGCTCCAAACAGGGCCGAAAACTTACGAGGTTCCGATAGCGTCTTCTATGCGAGCGATGCAAGGCAAAAGATTGGGCTGTAAGAGAGCAAATTTTGAAATTTGAACAATGGCCAAGCTTAAATGAGTAATTTCCGATGCCCTTCCGTGCGAAGCCAATGGCCGAACCTTTGGGCGTGAAAAGGCTTAATATCTGAAATTAACCCTTTTACACCTTTTAAAGACATTCAAACCATGCTTGCAATGATTAAATTCGCGGTGAATGACGGATGAGCTAGCCAGCTGGCAAAATTAGTAATTTCGTTGCCCTAACACTAGCAGCGCGGTTACCAAACAGAAAAGTTTGAATTTACCATCAATATTTTTGAATTATATGGACCTAAAATACCTTTTGAATGTCTATAAGCTATTCAGAGTAGCGCCGTTAAACATCTAAACTAGATAAAATATATATTATCTGATTCTGAAAGTAGTAGTATCTAACAAGGTCACGCCGATGCCACGCCGATAGGGCAGCGTCGGCGGCGGCGGCGCGAAAATTTTGTCGGCGGCGGCGGCGCGCCGGCGCGGCGCTCATATCTAATTCGCCAATGGACGCAGTTGCATAGAAAATATAGGAGGCGAATTATTGCGATTCGATGCGTTTCGCCTCGGCGAGTCTAGTGGACGCCAGCCTTAACACTTTAACACTGATTTACTTTAGACTTAAGGAGGCAGGATATTTTTGCAGGTGACTATTAAAGGCCGAAACACACCAGATGCATGTACGACCTTTGCCACCTGCGCAGAGCGCGAGCACAAACCATTTGTAATGTTTGGAATTATATGTCAGCTGTCACATTGCTTGACAGCTAACAAATAATGCCAAACATCACAGCCGGCATGATGCTCGCGCCTCAATTAGTTTCTTCGAACTTTGATAATTAATAACGATAATTATGTTTAAATAGCAATCATAAATCAAAGACATCAAAACAAACATAAAACCTTCCGCAACCGCGTTTTTAAATCACAATACTCGCTCCCCTTTCGATCGTAATTCAAAACGTATGTCCCCTTTACCCACGTAACCGACGTAGCGTCTCGCTCGCGCGCGTCCCACGCCCTCGGGTGCGAGGGTGACGGACGCCGCGGTGTTTACGAGATATTTGTGTCCGTGCCACGTGGATACTGCTATAAACAGATACGTTGGATGCTGATTAAAATATTGACTAGAATCCGCTCGCGACGTTTTCGCTTAGAAGGAGAAAAATTCCGTTTTCACCCCTAAGTGCAGGGGCTTCAAACTTTTTGTCACGGGGTCCCAGGCTAGGACCTCGCTTTCTTTTGGATTCTATGGAATTTGACTTTTAGCAGGCCATAGTTTGAAGATCCCAGTTTTAATGTTGAATTTACAAAAAAATCATTCATTATAGTATTTTTTTAAACTCGAAGAGTGTCAGGCACAGGGGTGTCATCTCCATATAATTTATAACCTTAAAACGTCAAATCTCGCAATTTTGTACTGAGATATGACTGAGATGACATCTGTCAGCATACCTTCGAGTTTGAAAAAGACTATAATGGAACTTTACAACTTTTGAAGAGAAGGCTTTACTTCAAGTTTCTAAATCTAAACTTATATCGACCGGGAACCGTGATTATCTTTCACGGTTCATATCCCGATCGATATTTATTTATTTATTTAAGCTTTTTATTTCTTTAATAATACATTATAATATATACAATACAATTAAATTAAATTTAAATTATACATTTTACCATTATACAATTATTGTTGATATAAAATTTGATTATTATAATTTTTTTACTTTTCAACTTTTATTATTATAAAAGACCTCTCGACGAGTATAGGCCTCCTCCATTTCTCTCCACTTTTTCCTATCTTGGGCTATTCTTGTCCAGTCGTCGTTTGTAAACTTTGTAAGTTCGTCCGCCCATCTTTCTAAAGGGTGACCTCTTTTTCTTTTACCGGGGGGGCCAGCCCATGTTGAGATTCTTTTAGTCCACCTTTCTTTGTCGTGGCGTGCAACATGTCCGGCCCATCTCCATTTAAGCTTTTTGCAGTGGGTTAGAGCGTCAATGACTTTTGTCTTCCTCCTTATCTCGGTATTTCGTTGTCTGTCCCTGAGTTTCAGATTAAGAATACTGCGTTCCATGGCTCTCTGGCATGTTTCAATTTTTCTTTTTGTGTGGGTGTTGTAGATCCAAGTTTGGCTTCCATACGAGAGACAAGGTAAAAGGCATGAGTCTAATAAGATCGATATAAGTCTAGTGAAATCAACGTGAATTATTCAAAACTGTTATTCTAAATCGTAAGCTTAGGATATGTGTTGTCCGGGTCAATATCTATGTAGCGGGTCTCGATTAAAGTTTTTCATTTGGTGTTTCCCTTGAGATTGGTGCTGTCGAGGTTTCACTAGGTTCACTTGTGAGAGGGAGTCCAGAAATGGAAAGCCTCATGACAACCACGAACAATTGACCCACTCCCAAAGTCTACCTAGTGCGTGACGTCAACTCTAATCGTTCTATTTTAGCCTGCGGCACAGAATACGTAGTAATGCATACTACGTACCCACAGAATTCTCACTGTCTAATGGCTTTACAGACTTTGCAATAAATCGCATGCGATTTTCGATACATTGCGATTAAGTAGGAGTAATTAATTCAATCAATCGATGAAACGCCGCAATTCATCAAAAGTCGCATGCGATCGGTGCAAGTTGCAACACAAGTGACAGAGTAATCAGTTGTCCCTCGAATCAGTCTTAGCTAATATTTTTATGTAACCGATGATTTTATTGATCTACTAAGTTCTCTAAGCGCCACTTGCACCATCCCACTAACCCGGGGTTAACCGTTAACCCAGTGTCAAATCGTACTGGTAAGCATGGTAATTCCAGGTTTAACCGGTGTCAAATTGTACATATTTGCGGGGTCTTGAAGAGCCGCAGTTGCAGGATCTAAAGAGCAGATCTAAAGGCTCCGTCACACAAGCGCTTTTGCGGGCGGCGCGTGAGCCGCTTTTACATATAACACGCTCACGCCCCGCCCGGAAAACGCGCCTGTGTAACCTTAAGTGTGCCCTATGAAGGGTTAAGGATTGATTTCTGAGGATTATAATAACGAATATGTTTGTTTCCAGGATGGAGATAAAGCTAGAGGGCCAAGAGGTCCGGCCGGTGAAGGAGCGGAAGAAGCACGACCGCTTCAACGGCATGAGCGAGGAGGAGGTGGCGCGCCGCACGCTGCCCGACCACCTCGCCGAGAACCTCGACATCATCATTGTGAGTACGATCACCAACACACACCAACATACACACACACTTGCTCGGAGAGAAGCTCAAGGCGCTCTGTTGTCACGCGATACGCGATACATTACACCAAACATGCTAAGCCCCGTACAGAGATCTCCTGGCTCCTTCCTATTTACTTGGGGTCGGCCCCTCTAATCGTCTTCTCTGATGTTAAGTTTTCTTTCTTTATTTATGTCTTTTCTGATTTTCTCACAACTGCCGTCCAGGTAATCTGGGGTCTACCTGGTCCCCGAGCTGCATCAGCCATTACCAGGACCTTTTTGACCATGAGTTCTGGTGGTCGTCGCATCACATGGCAATACCACCTCAGTAGGTTGTCTACGAGTTTTTCTCGACCTCGGAATACCTCCATCTAATCTCGAATAAAATAAATAAATAAAAATGATATTAAATACGTAATACAGAGTGAGGTTGCTAGGTTACCGGCATTGTTTGCATGCGGCGAACGACTCGGTGTGATTACTATAACTTATGGAAACGGTGTGACTGATCGAGAGCTTCCCTTTTGATGTTCAAGTCCCATTAGTAACTCGTGTTACATGCCGTGCTGCACTCGAAAGCTTAATCAAATAGTTTGGTAGTAAAATTACACCGATTAGGGGCGCCACTGTTTAATCTCCACGCCGAAAACCAACGCGATGTCCAACCAGATGTCACTCCTAGGCAACTAAATACTAGTGGCTTTGTGAGCTGTAGACCTCGCGACAACCTTCATAGTTAACCTTAAAAAAATAAAAAATACGTTGAATCATTGCCCCAGCGAAGTTACAATTGCAATCGTCTTATGTGCCATACACCCTGCGTGCACTTCAGTCCTTTATGCTTACTTACGCCATTTTGAATATCTATCTAATTACCAACATTGCTTACACAATACTACATATATGACAACGACATGCATATCGCAGAGTATGGCTAAATGTTGGACAAATCCCTGCAGTTAACACCAAACATGTCGGTTTACCATTACTACGATTTTAGCAGCTAGACCTTGTGCGGTAGGTCATACTATCGCGTCATCACTGACGGACGTTGTATAACCTACCTATTCTTATTCTTATCTTATGATATCGTCGAACGTAAAGCAACATGTTGTACGACCGAGTCACCAAGGTTGATTGGAGTGCCGTGCTGGCTGAAAAATGCGTAGACGGGGCGGTTGAGCAATTGTACGCTTTATTGTACAGCTGTTTCGATGCATGCGTTCCCAAAAAGAGTCGTAGTAGGAAGGCTACCAGAGTATATCCAACCTGGTTCTGCGCAGACATAATCAAGGACCTAAAGAGGAAGGGTGATTTGCACAGGCAGTGGAAAGCCACCCGTGACTCATACGTATATGGTCTGTATTGCGAGCTTAGGGCTGATATAAAAAGAAGAGTTTCCGCAGCGTATGATGCCTACATCTATGATATTCAGCGACGCCTAAAAACGAACCCAAAATCCTTTTGGCAACATGTGTCGAACCTACGTAACAAGAGCGGATATGAGTCCAGTATTATTTGTGGGGACCGGATGTTCAGTGGACAAGCAGCGGCGGGGGCCTTTGCGGACTACTTCAGTAGTGTTTTCCTCTCCTGCGAGCCAAAGCTAAGTGCCGAATTAGCAGGAGCTATTGGCAGTGATCGTCACATAAGCATTTCTGGGTTTTCTGAGTGTGAGGTGGAACTCGGAGTTGATAAACTTAAACCGAAATGTGCGCTTGGACCGGACAATGTGCCCGCTTTTATAATTAAAGCCTTTAAATCCCAACTTTCGGGTCCTCTAGCCCATGTATTCAATCTAGCGCTCAAGTCTGGCACCTATCCTCATAGTTGGAAGACTTCGAGAGTGACACCAATCCTAAAGTCGGGTGAAAAGTCACGAGCCGAAAACTACCGTCCCATTGCCATCCTGAGCTCTTTCGCTAAGGTTTTCGAGAGTGTTTTGCACTCTAAACTGTACACTTTGGTGGATCCTTATTTAAGTGATGCGCAGCATGGGTTCAGAAAAGGCCGCTCTGTCAACACAAACCTTCTCTCGCTCGTCAACCACGTCTCCGATAAACTGGACGAAGGATGCCAAGTTGACGTTGCATACCTTGATTTCAGAAAAGCGTTTGACCAGGTTGACAACGATATCCTTTTAGAGAAGCTCTCCGCGATAGGTTTTGACCCATTACTCCTAAAATTATTTGCCAGCTACCTGAAAGATCGCAAACAATTCGTCAGGCTTGGTTGCTTCGACTCCGATCCGTACCCAACGAGATCTGGTGTTAGTCAGGGATCCTTGCTAGGGCCCTTTCTCTTCTCTATTATGGTGAATGATCTTTCGAGCTGTCTGGTTGATGGTAAACTTCTAATATATGCTGACGACATAAAAGTCGTGGTTGATATCAAAACCCCGTCAGATTGCCAATACATGCAGCGTAACCTGGATGCGATATATCGGTGGAGTGTTAAAAACCGCCTTTCTCTTAATGTGGCTAAGTGCCATGTCATGAGTTTCACTAGGGCTAAGCAAGGAATACTGTCGAACTACCTCATTGATTGCGAGTCTCTATCCCGCACCCATTCTATGAAGGACCTGGGGGTGCTCTTTGATCCAGGTCTTACTTTTCATGACCATATGCGGTCTCTGGTTACGGAAGGGTTTAAGCGCTTGGGGTTTGTTATACGTATCTGCAAAGACTTTACGCATGTAGGGGTCTTTAAAGTTTTGTACTCTGCTCTGGTACGATCCAAACTGGAAGCAAGCTCGTGCGTGTGGAGTCCTTACGAGACAACCTACATGCTAATGCTGGAGAAGGTTCAGAAACGTTTTCTGCGTACTCTCTTCAGGAAACTGTACGGGTACTATCCTTTTATGTATCCGACAGCCTACCTGCAGGGCACGCTAGGATACAACGCACTAGTGACGCGCAGACTGTTCGACCAGCTGATAACCGTGCTTCGTATCCTGCGTGGTTGCCTGGACTGCCCCGAGTTAGTTGGCGAGGCGTGTCGACTATTTGTCCCGGACGAGCGTACCCGGTTTCGTGCTGACCGGCTGCGTCTCTTCGCGGTCCCGCCTGCCCGCACGGTCTCGCGGCGCAACGCAACTCGCCCGTTTGCCGAGCGCTGAACACGCTCAATAAGCTCGGTGCTGTGCAACACTCCTGCGATTTGTTTGCGGACGGCTGGACGGTTATTGAGAAAGATTGTTTGAAAATATGCGAGTTACTAACCAAATGATTTAAATGTTTAAATTCGATCTATTGTATGACATGATCTGTATGTAATCGTTTTGTTTTATTTTTATTCTCTTTATTCATTTCTCATCTTAAGTTAGGTTATTTATAATATGAATATAAAAGTAAAATATAAAAACACTTACAAAACAATAAAAATTAATATAAACACATTATAAAAAACCTAACCTAGGGTGCCGCCAGCAGCGGGGCAGGGCCCAAGCTACCGGTGGTCAGGGCCGCAGAGAGAGGAACCGGCGGACTATCCGCGCCGTGTCCAAGATCACCGCCTTCTGCATCTGACCCTTGATCCAACCACCTAGCGAGAGTCTCTCAAGATGTTGGTCGAGACTCTTCGCTATTAGACCGTTCACTGAAACGACTATCGGGACAATGATCGTCGAATCAACATCCCACATGGCGGTTATCTCGTGAGCCAAGTCTAGGTACTTACTGGACTTGTCCTTCTCGGCTTTCACGAGATTCTCATCATGGGGGATGGTGATGTCAACGAGCACGGCCCGACGTTGCGATCGATCTATTATCACGATGTCAGGCTTATTTTTATTATTATTAGTATTATTTATAATTGAACTTAGGTATAAGAAATGTAATGACTTAGGCTAGTCCTGTAAAATTGCATTTTGCGTTAATAAATTGAAATTGAAATTGAACATTAGCCTTTGATATACCTTATCTCTTTGCAATAGGGTTAAGAATGAACCATCGTAGATTCGTAGAATGAGCAGTAGTTTCTTTTTGATGATCAGCTGTCCGGCCAATAGTTAAAGTTGCCCAGTGACTATTTTATAACCAATTTTTGAAGCGGTAATAAACTCACAGTAAGGCAAAGTTTATTTTCCCCACTATGCGGAGTTAGAGATTATTTTATTGATTTGTCTGAGAGAAAACTTAGACACGCACGTGGCCTCTTGTTAAGGTGCAGTACTTACCTGTTTACATTCAGGACCTTGTGTATAAACAGACCCGTTTGAAATTCACGCCATTGTACGAAAGTTCACGGAAAATTTAAATAATTTGTAAACATGCGTTATTACAGTGTTACCGAAACACGGAATAAAGACCCGTAACCAGAGTAACGACGCACCTGTGTACAGTCAGCAATATATTACTCTTCGAAGGCCGCAAAAATATGTGACAGGCTCTTATGGGTCTACAAATAAGATCGTGTCAGATATTTTTGCGGCCTTTGTTGTGTAATATATTATTGCAGGTGACTGTACTCGCTTGTGCCACTCGAGAACTGCTAAAGTAAAGTAAATATTGTTTATTGCACCACAAATTCAGAAACAGATTTACAATGTAAATGCAGGCGATATACTCGTACTTTAAGTTAAGGGGTATGTAAATCTACTCAGCCCTTAAAAATATTGTAATTTTAAATGATTTATAAAAAAAGTCATTGCCATAGTATGATATGTTAAGAAGAGTTGTATTCTAGCCAAAGTAAAACTGTACGACAATTACGACAAACTAGGGCGTGTCTCTATAGGGCGTCCTTGAGTCTAGGACGCCCACATAGAAACGAGATACAGTACAGTATTCACAGTTTCAATTGGACACTTTTCTGTTGGGTGTTACTCTGGTTAAGACTTGGTTCATGTATTTAGTCGCATTCATATTCATTTTTCACCCGACCCTCAAGGTCACAGCGATTGTTATAAGTTCACCGGTGAACCAATGTTCTATGGACTAGATAACTGCGTGGCAAAGCACATGGCCTGCTCAGCGTTCACGTTCGAGGCACGGTGTTACTCTGGTCGCGGCTTGCTTCTATTTAATATCGTCCCGTACCCGTAATAATACAAGCTTAATTTGCTTACTTTAGTTAGGTAGATCTGTGACTGTGCCACCATCTTATATCGGAGCAGCTAAGGTGTTCACATATATCTGAACAAAGTCTTGGCCGCTCCTATATATCTAATGCATGGCGACTGTATGATTGTTCCAGAATATTTGTTTATATATTTATTGAATCTAGGCTAGGGGTCATATTCTACCAGAGCTATAAGAGTATAGAAACCTGTATAGAATAGGGCCTGCGAGTGTTACCTCCCGCGACCGCGACCTCTCGCCCAGACGCCCTTTACTGTCACGTCCGCGCCTCACGGCCCTAGTCTACCTATACCTACTTCGTTTTTAGGGTTCCATAGTCCGTACTCGAAGACAAACGGAACCCTGTTAGGAGACTGCTGTCTGTCTGTCTGTCTGTCTGTCTGTCTGTTAGCGTATCTAAAGAACTTTAATGTGTTTTTCTATTGCCGCGATAACAAAGTAGTAAAAATTTATTAGAATCAAAAAATTAAAAGTGGGTTTTTTTGAGTTTAAAATAACCTGGCTTCTCTTAATAATACTTCTTTTCATTCCATGAAATTTCTCGCCCGCTTAGTAACATTTTCTGCCGACTGTACGAAAGAATGAATAGCCTCTTCTCTCAACCGTCTTCTTTTTCGTAAAAATATTATTTCCTTGCCAAGTAAAGCTTTTATCGAAAATATCAGTATTAAAAGAAACATTTCAATTTAGTTATTATCACTATCAACTATGCCACAGCACAGGTGTGAACGTTTACACGCTATTATAGTTGGATTAGGTGTCTCTGGTGTGGCTACCACCAGTTTGGCACTGACATAAACGATATCGAGAACGTAACTTACTTTCCATACATCTCGCTTGTACTCGCATATTAGTGCGAGCGAGATGTACAGAAAGTAAACTACGCAGACGTTAGCAATTATGTCAGACATGTACAGTACCTACTAACAACAACACGAGTACTAAGAAACATGACATATCGCCGTGTCCTCATACGGAGGCGACACGTGGTGTATTGTAATTGTCAGACCGTTGCAGCAGATGTTTACTTGCAGCAGTACGAGACGAGAGTATGCTCCCAGTCGCGTGGTAACTTCATTACACGTGATCTTTGTGTCGTCAAGTTCACACGTTATACTTGTGACCGGGGCTAGATTCGTGATAATTATGGGGAAAAGGAAGAGGTCTAGGTCAAAGGAAAGTGATTGTAATGATATCCTAAGGAAAATCGGATTAAGGGATTCTTAAGTATAAGGGTTTATTATGTATAGTGAGGGGTCCCCAACATAGAACTAAGTAGATTACCACTGGCTAAGTGTCTAATCAAATCTGAGGGATTGATCATCTTATTCTACAGATATCTAAGAAATAGCAAGTCAAATTGGTATGTTTGACGCACTGCCACTATAACTCCAAAGACTTATTTACACGGTGCGGGTTTCGTTATATTACAGTATTTGATAAATCGATTCGAATGGTTTGTCTGGACCTTCAGTCTGTCTTTTTGAAGTAATTAGTACCTACTGTAGCTTCCTGTAACCTCATGCTTGTTCTATGACAAGCATGAGGTTGCTTTCTCGGGCGCGACTCCATACATCTAATAGCTCAACTTCAAGTATGGTCTCGCGCGCGAGAATAGAAAATAACAATTCATAAGTTTAGTATAGGTAACCTAAGTGTTTTAGCCAGGTGACTAGGTATGTTTCAAACCGATCGTGATAACCTCTGCGTCCTCACGAAAGGGCAAGCCGTTTCTATCGCACTGGCTATCGCCCTTATTTCGGGACAAATCCATAACCGTGGGTATCGGCGGTGTGACAGATCGGCCCACGTACGACGGGTATCGGCGGTGTGACAGATCGGCCCACGTACCACGTGAAATGTATTGGCTACGCAGTGTACGGTGACGCAATACTGACGCAGGTAGTGCGTTATCTCCTATGTGCTAGGTACAAGATGAAATTTAGAATGAGAAGAATTAAAAAAAGTCGTGTGTGTCAATTTGTCTTTGCGCTAAGGCTGCATTTCCTCCTGACGTGAGATGTATTAGGACCCGTAGCGATGTATCTATTTGTTGAGTACCAATAGAATCACTTCATTAATATATCCTCGTTCAGTGCATTAATATTCTATTGGTTGTTAATAAACACATCCCTCGCTACGCATCCTCGCACATCTCTCGTGGAAACGCAGCCTTAGACATGCAGTTTTTTAAGACGCAAGTATTCAGGGTTCTCAAGGGTGGGAAAGGCATTAACTGGTTTATCCGATATTGCTTCCGTCCGTAGGCGTCGGTGAGCGCTTCCCACCAGGCGGTTCGTCTGCTCGTAATTATAAATCTAAGAGAGGATAAGCTTCGCATGGGATTTTTTTTATATACATTCAACAGAGATTAATTCAATGGCAACTCACAAAAATTATAATTCGTCAAACGGTGTAGGCTGTTGGCCATGCATACATTTTGGTACAAACTATTATACACTCGGCAGTCAAAATGACACAACATGTCGACATATCGAATTTTTACGTTATATTTATATCATTTTGAACCATCCATCCATCGTCGCTACCTTCTGGACCCTCACAGTCTGAAAACATCGACACGAATAAAAGGAGAAAAGATATGAATTCACCAAAATCTATTTCTTATAATTTCCTGCTGTGTAAGTTTATATTGTTAATAATATAACGGTTTTTGTATGATTGCAGATCGGCATCAACCCCGGGTTGTTCGCGGCGTACAAGGGGCACCACTACGCCGGCCCCGGCAACCACTTCTGGAAGTGTCTCTATCTCTCCGGGTTGACTCGGGAACAGATGAGCGCCGACGAGGACTACAAGGTACTGTCCCTTCGTTGGGTCGTCACACGGTATTACCCACTACTAGGTATACCCCGGCAACCATTTCTGGAAGTGTCTATATCTCTGTCTGTGCCTATCTGGGCTGACTCGGGAACAGACAGCTTTTCATTCCTCCTAAACCATTTTATTCATTGTTATTAAATGCATAAACGTTTAGGTTTTCATTCGAAGAGTAATACAATGTTTCGTTACAGTTGTTGAACTTCGGTATCGGGTTCACGAACATGGTGGGGCGCGCGACCAAGGGGTCCGCCGACCTCACGCGGCGGGAGATCAAGGAGGGCTCTGCAGCTTTACTGGATAAACTGCGCGCCTTCCGCCCTAAGGTACACTCCACCTATCTAATTACTACAATATAGCCAATACAATACAATATAGAGCCAATCGCCGATCAGTTTATAATAATAAAATGACATCAAATCTCTCCAAACGGTTGGATCTACGTGTTGGATCCATATCCCCACGCACGCCTTATAAATGACCGGGCTCGAAAGACCCGAGAGTTTTAAAACGAACATAAAAATAATAAAAAAATATACCTAAGTAAACTTCGATATACGGTTGATATAATGGGACCAACGGCTCGGTTGACCTGCCGCCACGTGCTTTCTGTCCTAAAGCCGTACGTTTATTCATCTTCACGCATCACATCTACAACGTCATGAGTGTCTGCAGCATACTCGTATGGGTAACGGGGCCAGGGGCTACTCGGCCCTAGGCGACGAGCTCGTGCAGCTTGTGCCTTGAGGTACCGTTTAAAACATCTGCGTCATATAGCCCCACGTAGAAGCGCGCGTAGAGACGGAAGAAACAATTAAACATATTCAATTAGATTGTTAGCAAAAACAACTCACTTAAAGCAGGTGGATTCATTATGAAGTCACTAAATGAGTCCCGATACTAAACAAATATGGGCATTTTCACTTAATTGAACACCTTTACTTTAACGGCCGGTTAGCAATCGTTACAAAACTGCCGGTCAATGTCAAATCCCATACATTTTGTCAGGAATGTAACGGTTAGACGTTACTGAAACACGACTTTAAGTCGCGCTTTAAAGTACAAGTTAAATGAAAATGCCCATAATACATATTTGATGTTTTACAAAGAGTTGACTTAGCGCCACCTGCACCATCCCACTAACCCGGGGTTAAGCGGTTAAACCGTTAAACCAGTGTCAAATTGTACTGGTAACCATGGTAACTCCAGGTTTAACCGGTTAACCCCGAGTTAGTGGAATGGTGCAAGTGGCTCTAGGTTAGTTCACTATAGTATAGTATTGTATTGTCTGGCTTGTGAATGTGTGCGTGTGTGGTTGTAGGTGGCGGTGTTCAACGGCAAGCTGATCTACGAGGTGTTCTCGGGCAAGAAGGACTTCTGCTTCGGCAAGCAGCCCGACACCATCGCCGGCACCAACACGGTAACACAACCTTTGATCAAACATTAATGTGGTTTATTCTTTACTATACACAAGTAACACTTTGTAAAAAGTAGGTTTTACGAAAAAAAAATGTAAAAATCAATTTTAAGTGACAAGTTTACCAATAAGATTTATTTTTTATGTACAGATACATTAAAAAATTAAAAAAAAAAACAAAACAAAAAAAATTTTTTTTGGCGAAATTGACCTAAACTCATATTACATTTTTTCCTTCTTTTGACCTCAGAAATGCGTGGTTAAAATTATTCGGTTTCCTCATGTTACACCGTGTATACTTACTTACTTGGCTGACGCGATCACCCAAAATGAGTCTTGGCTTCCAACACAAGAGCACGCCACTTTGCTCGGTCCAGAGCGGTATCACGCCAGCCTTCGCCGACGCCGAGCTCACGGAGATCTGCCTCCACTCTATCTGCCCAACGATGTTTAGGATGACCAACAGGACGGCGTCCGTTAGTCGACCCAAGTAGGCTCTCCTTCTTTAATCTAGACATGGCATATTAATATTTCAATACGCTTATGAATATCAAACAGGAAAACTACCGACGGTTCTATTCTAATTCTGACCCGGGAAGATACCATGTATATCAACGCAGGAAATTCACTGCGACTGTGAAGCAAGCAAGCTTGTAACTTTGTTTGTCGGCGTTTTGGCTCGACTAGAGGGGACGCGACCAAAACATAAACTAAGAGATACGCAGTGCAGGGCTCGTGCACTGCGTGGCTCGTAACCTGTCATTGTTCTCCGCAGTACATGTGGGTGATGCCGTCGTCTTCGGCACGCTGCGCGCAACTCCCTAGAGCGGCCGACAAAGTACCCTTCTACGCGGCGCTCAAGAAGTTCCGCGACTACCTCAACGGCCTCGTGCCTCACATCGACGAGGCCGAGCTCATCTTCCCCGACAACACCTCCCGCCGCCCGCAGGAGGAGATGGAAATACGCAGGTATCTGACATGACGTGAGGCCTAATGGAGCGGAAACCACAACGGCGCGCGGCCTCCTTCTCCACATTCATTTGATCGACGAGGCCTAGCTTATTTTGAAATAATGATTTATTAGACGGATAATATTAGAATTTGTTTGAGAAAAACGCTGGTACTTGTTATTTAATGTTTTAACATGTTTATTGAATAGTTAAGATATTTCACTAATAACACGTATTAGCTCGTACTGATAGAAATTAAAAAAAAATTGTAAGTATGAAAAATTTGTAGCTTTTGAGGTATATCTTATTTTTATTGAGATTTTAATAATTCAGTAACACATATTTTTATTGAAATAGGTACCATCGCTCACAGTGTTAAGGGGTCATCCATTAATTACGTCACACGAATTTCTAAGTTTTTGGACCCCTCCCCCCCTCCTTGTCACACTTGGTCACATTTGGCAAACCCCTCCCCCCTGGTGTGACGTCACATTTTCTCAACGAAATCGGCAAATCGAATTAAGTGTTACCATTAATATATTATAAAAATATTTTTGACAAACTAAATATTAGTAATTTTATAACGGAAAACTGATAAGGTAAGAAAATTATATGAATAAAAACGATTATCGTTCCAAAAACTTGTTATTTATTTCACTGTATAGCGGATAAAGTAATCTAAATAAATTTCGGTTACTGATGAAGTTAAAGTGACGTCACAAAGTTTGTGACTCCCCCCTCCCCCTTGTCACAACATGTCACATTATCTTGACCCCCTCCCTCCCCCTAAACGTGTGATGTAATTAATGGATGACCCCTAACTGTACATCGGCGGATCTTATGCCTATTGTAATAAGGTCCACCAATGTACAGTTAGGAGTGCTGCTGTTTGTACATTTTTAGTAAATATAAATAGAGGTGTAGGTAAATTCGTTTATTTTCGCACTATTTAAATTATATTTATAAGATGATTTCACTTTTGTTGATATGCATTGGATGAAAGAATAACTTCATGTGTTGCTCTGTAAACAAAGATTTATTTTTAATACTACAAGGTTTAATGTTAACCTACATTGTATGTACTAGTACTAACAATACCGACCTGTAAACAAAGAAACGACATTTAAAGTTTATTCCTGCTTTAGAAACTCCTTTCTCAATAACAAATAACAATTATAACGGCGATTATTTAAAGCGGCATTGCAATCTACATAACCTCACTTCCCACCTTTGACGTATGACATGACATTGACAGGTCAAAGTAAAGTGTGGCCACATTAAAAAAAGTAAACGATAACGTTTATTTTCTGACATATTTATTTATGTAACTTTTACTACAAAATAAAAAATGTTTACAATATACGAGGCGAATTTAATTCTGTGTGTAAGGCATTATATCGGTCCACGCATTAAAACAAGTATCGGCGTTACTCGTAGGAGCGTAGCACAAGCCTTTCCCCGATGCACCGAATTTGACAGAAAAAAAAACTATACACAAAGAAACGCTTGCAGACTGACGATGGAGCCCGAGCCCGGGGACACCATCATCCTGGAGGACGGCACCGAGGTGCCGCTGAAGAAGAAGCGCGGCCGCCCCAAGAAGATCAAGCTCGAGAACGGCGAGGTGGCGCCGCCCACCCCCCGCCAGCCCCGCCAGCCGCGCCAGCCGCAGCCGCTCGACCCCAACGGCGACCAGCCGCCCAAGAAGAAGAGGGGCCGCCCCAAGAAGATCAGGTCCGACACATATCAACTTCTAAATTAAACTGATTTTATTACAGTTTAACTTACGTTTTTTCAGTCACTCGAATTAACTTACTAAACTTAGCTTAAGATTTGCTGGAGTAAAAAAAGATGTATAAAGCTCTCCAAGCGTCACAATGAAATGAAATGAAGTCTGAGAAAAAATGTCGCCCCGAGTTTGCCAAGTACGCAGTCGGCGGCAGCTTGTTTCCATACTTCTGGCCTGAGGCGTCCATGATGTCTTTCCACATCCACATTTCCACGCACCAATGTAATATTTGTCACCAGGCCCGAGGAGCAACAGTTCCTGCTGCAGCAGCAGCAGCAACAACAACAGCAGCAGCAGCAACAGGTTAGTGATGTTGTGTTGTCAGAGAGTGCCTGTCACGAACATCCTCCCAAGTCCCGGAATCATTTCTGCAGTTTTGAATTTGGAACCTTGTATTCCGATATAGTTCAAAATTCTATTTGATTTTGTCAGTCCTTTTAAACAGGGACATCTGGACTTCGGAGGATGCGGAATAAGTAACCTGACCGAATGAGGATAAATGCGCAATCGTTTGGATTTAATTATCTGTGTGAACAAGTTTGAGGTTCGATATTAAAAAAGAACAATCCCTCCTCCTCCTCCCCTGTTCTTGGTCGACAACCTGTCTGGCCTAGTCCGAAGTACCTCTGCCTATGAAGCTGATGGTCCTGGGTTCGAATCCCGGTAATGGCTTTTATTTGTATGATAAGTATGAATACTTGTTCCGGGGTCATGTGTGTCATGGAGCCTCACAGCGTCATTTAGGATATCAACTGTCAAATTCGAAGCACAAATTAGATTAGACCCGTTTTTAACCCCTTAACGGGATGAATTTTCAAAAACGCTGTAACCTGTACGAATATGATGGCCGTATTTGTCCACGTGACAGCGTGGTAAAGAGAGTTCCTATCTCATTAAATCGCGTGGTGTTAAAAAGTAGCACTTATTTTATTACGTGGATAAAGACATCCATAATACGCCTGCAGGTGTGTCAAATTTCAACTTTTTAGCTCTTGTAGTTTCGGCTTTCCGTTGATGAATCAATCAGTCAGGACACACGCATTTATGTTTATAGATTGATATATTAAAGATTCCCTCCCCGTCTTCTTTATTAAGTCTCTTAATAAATATAATAAAGCAAAATTGTGTTTTTTTTTTCATAAAACAAACGCTTTTTTACTCAAAATACAAAATGTGAATGTTCACACGTGAGATTATTGGTCGAGACAAATCTCACGACATCCCACCAGGGTCCGGGTACAATGAACGGACACCCCCTTGCCTCTAGGACAAAAGCGACCGTGACAGAGTGTAACGGCACTTGTCTGTTTGTAGGTGCATGATATGTTAAAGGAATGTTTGCCCTGGCAGGGGCAGGGGCAGACGCAGACGCAGGGACAGGGCCTGCTGCCGCAGCTGGCGGGCGCGCTGCACGAGCAGTTCCCCGCCGCGCCCCCCGGGCCCGCGCCGCAGAACCCCGACATGGACATGATGGCCGAGTACCCGCCCTACTTCCAGCACGGTAACCTTTTACTTCATCTGCAACAGGAACATAATACGAGTTCTTAAAATTCGAGGGTCGAAGTTACAGAACGGGGTAGAGAATTTTAAGACCTAATTATGTACTGTTGCACACTATATTTTTTTCATGACAGCCGCAGATACCTACTAAATTAGTATTTTATACAATCGTGATATAACGAAGCTTGCCGAGTTGCCTAAGTGAGGTACGAGATTGAAAAGCTTGATTATATCACTATTGTATACAAGTATTGTATGTACATGAGTAAATAGCCTGTTGTGCGAGAGACCGCCAAGCAAAAGTGGCAATGGATCAAGTATAAGAGTCAAGTGTAGTCATTATTGCGTGCACGGTTCTCAACTGGCCTCTGCCGAGAAATAAATACAGATCAGCGTCGCGAGCATTTATCGCGGCTCTCCGTTGAACAAGAGCTGAAAGCCATTTAGATGATATAAGTATTCCAAATGTAGTAATGTTAGAATTGCTGCTGGAGATCAAGATACGTGGCTGGATTTCGTGAAGGCTTTTTTTACCACAGGGGTATAATTCCTATGAATGAATGTTGGACATATTAATTTTAAATTTGTTAAATCGTGTCACCTTATAGGCTTCAATCTCCGGGGGATGAACGTACATACGTTTCGTGCAGCAGCAGGAGCGTCACATTGCCATAACACAGCTCGCAGCGTATTTATTTTCACCAACCGGAGACTTCATACTACGTACCCTACAGATCGTAAACAGCAATTTAACGTGTTTGTATCGTTATCAGGGGGCAACATGGAGTCCGGGATGGAAGTGTCAGCGCCGCTCGGTCTGGCGCGCTACTCGTCGCCGGGCCCGGGCGGGGCGGGGCCGGGGTCCGGTACCGGTCCGGGCCCGGGCGGCGGCGGCGGGTTCCCGGCGGCATCGCCGCGCGGCGTATACGCGTCGCCGCGCTCCGCCGGCTACTCGCCGGGGCCGCAGCGGCCGCAGGGCACGCCGCAGCCGCAGGTGACCGCCCAACACACGCCAACACGATACTGGACGACAGGCCTTTCCATACAAGCGTAGTCCCTCATTTTCCTCGCTATTATAAGTTAGAATCTGATCAAACGAAATTAAAAAGTAAATCGCCCAAATCGTATCGGCCCAAGTTTTCATAGATATTTAAATCCGCTACGACTACTCTACTCTGTATTATTGAACGTTATATCCTGTCCCGGCAGTACCCGTCATCGCCGGCGGCGTTCTCCGCGCCGTCGCCGCCGCGCAACAACCCATACGGGTCGCCGGCGCGGGGCGGCGTGGTGGCTGCGGGCTACCCGGGCCGCAGCCCGCTGTACGCCGCCAGCCCCGCGCCCTACAGCCACGCCGCCGGCTCCCCGCACCTGCGCCTCGAGGACGGCTACGACCACCGCCAGCCCGAGCCGCAGTCGCAGGTACTGATGTCTACCGACGCACGGAGTGCACGCCCTGTCGCGTGCACTTTCGGCACTGACGTAGTTTTGATACTGAATAAAATTACTTGTTTAGTTCGACTCATTTCACTCTTTCCACGTTTAGGTATAGTCGGAAAAAGAAGCTTCACTCCCGATATTGACTAGTTGTATTTGTCCACAGACCCCGCGACCGTACTCGCGCTCGCCCGCGCCGCTCGCCGCGGGCGCCGCCTTCCCCGCGGCCTCCCCCGCCGCGCACTCCTACACCCCCTCCCCCGCGCACACCCCCTACAGCCAGCACTCCTCCCCCGCGCCGCGTACTCCCAACGCCGCTTACCCCTCGCACCCCTCCCCCGCGCCGCTCCCGCCATTACCGCACCGTTCCACGGGCAGCGCTGGATCGTTCGCCGGGGAGTTATCCAGCGATATCGGTGCGGCGATATCTTCGCCGAACGCCTCACCGGGACTCACGTTGGATTTCGAGCCGCCGCATGCCGGGGAGAGTCGCGAACGGGAGCGATCGCCGCTCGGATCTACTGACATGCATCCGGGCAGCGGCAGTGATGAGTCGCTACAGGATTATAATAAGGTTGGTTCGCTGAAACACGCATTATGGTATTTATTTTTCATATGCTAAATGTTTTACAGAATTTTGGTATACGATAAAAACTAGACTTTACTAGAAGATCACCGGGCAAGTAATTCAGCAATCGTTCTACGACTTAGTAGAACCTGTTTTTGGTTTTACTACTTGACCGGCACACTACCAACCGAACTGCATATCCTGGTCACGGCACCAAATTGTAACGACACACCCCTCTAAAATTATCGACGATTAACCTTTATGTGATCTCTCAGCAGGCGAACTCCAGCGTGAGCGAGATGTCGCCGGGTGGCGTCGGCGGCGGCGGCGTGGCGTCGAGCTCGTTCGGCGCGGGGCTGTACGACGGCGCCGAGCGTCTCGCCTACCCCCACCACACGCCGCATGCGCTTCACGACCCCACACATAAAGACCATTACCACTACCGTGACCAAGGTACGAATTACATAAACTACTACTGCCACTTCTTTCCAAATAACAAATTAACCCTTATGATAGCGACTATTTCAGTTCGGCATTGTAATTTACATAACCTCACTTCTCAATTTTGACACATGACATGATACGGACAGGTTAAAGCAAAGTGCCATACTTTACTTAAAAAAAGTCAACAATATCGTTTATTTTCTTACAACTATATGCCAGTCATCGACGAGTATAATTATAACGTGTAAATTATGATGTATCAGTTGTATACCGTTGTATTAAAATTAATATTGTATTTATTCCGTTTCAGGAAGCAACTTGGGTGACAGTCCACGATTAGACCACTTACAACAGCATCCATCCATGTATTCTAGCAATTTTAATAGGTAACACTTAGTTTATAGTAAAATTGTGCCATCATCATAAATTATAAAATTTAATATTCCGTTTTGACTTTTAGGATTTTTTGTGAATGGGTAAAACGTAATGAAGGTGCAATTAAACCAAAGCCTTAAATATTTTCTAGACACATATGATATGTTATTGATACCATTCTGTGTTCAGATCGACGCCGGAGGGCGGAGGTGAAGGGCCGTTCTCTCCACACGCGCCCGCTTTCCGCCCGCCAGAACACACGTCGCACTCGCGACCACCCGGTATGTATTTACTGTAAATAAAAATATAGTCTTATACTTTTTATGTTTTTATGATAATTATGTAAACGTTCTATATAAATATACAGCGTGTTTGGTCCATCGTTTGCCAAATTAAAATGGCGGATAAGTGGGGTAGTTTTCTATATTTTCACGCCCTTTAAAAAAAATTTGGGCGCACGTGTATTTTTTTTTTTTTGCTTTTTTCGTTTTAGAAAAATCCTCAGGGCCGACTCGTTTAAACTAAAATTAAAAAAAAAAGTAAGTGGTAGAGAGATGCAACGTTTATTGCGTCGTGATGTCTAACGTTAAACGGTTTTATCAAAGTCAAAACTACTGACATTTAACCTCCGTTTTTTTTTTAATTAACCTGAAAATTTTTACATGTAAAAATTTACAACAAGGTCAACTTTGATTTTCAATTAAAAAAAAAACAAAAAGAGACCACGTTCTTGAAATTACTTTACTAAATTCTGTGTTCTGTCCTCTTTCTAATGATGTACAATTGTACAATAATCCCAAAAAACCTTTCATGAAAATCATTTTTTCCCGATGTTTTGTAACGGACGCAACAGGCAAAAATTATCGATGCCTAAACATTGACGCTGTAATCTCCTTTGGTCACATTTCCCGCGTTTCGCGCCTAAGGTTTTTTTTTAACCGGTCTCCCACTAATAAGGCGCGTTCACATTTAATTACAATTTGATAGACAAAACCAAACACACATTAACTATGGACGCGACGCGACGTCGGAACCTAACAGCTTTTGTGCTATGTAAGCATAGCACCTTTAACTAAATTTACGAAAGATAAGTTTTAAACCTTCACAACCAGCACACCTCATCGCTGAAAAAAAACCCGCGTGTGGATAGGCAAAGGGGATTTCAAAGGAGATTACAGAGTCGAATGTTTAGGCATCGATAATTTTTAATTACACAAACGGGTCTACCGCGATATAATTTCATGAATTTTTGATGTTGAAACCAGCGGATATATCTTCGGACTAGTGTACGGATACTGTGAGTGTTGCGTGTCGTGCCGTGGACAATAAACATTAAACTTTAACGGGTAGCTGCAATTTCTTTGTCTACCCCGAACATTTTTATAAACTAATTTCGGGTAGTTTAGTGGTGTTTTATTAATATCTCCGTTGACATTTGTTGGGACGTCAGTCTTTCCGTGACCACAGCTGGTGCAACTCAGCTGAAACGTCGGAATTAAAGGTAAAAACAATGAAATTATATCGCGGTAGACCCGTTTGTGTAATTAAATATGTGTACAAAACGCGAGAGTTTATAGTGTTATATCGATAATTTTTGCCTGTTGCGTCCGTTACAAAACATCGGGAAAAAATGAAGTTCATGTAAGGTTTTTTGGGATTATTGTACAATTGTACATCATTAGAAAGAGGACAGAACACAGAATTTAGTAAAGTAATTTCAAGAACGTGGTCTCTTTTTGTTTTTTTTTAATTGAAAATCAAAGTTGACCTTGGTGTAAATTTTTACATGTTGCAAAACATTTAAGGGTTAATTAAAAAAAAACTAGAGGTTAAATGTTAGTAATTTTGACTTTGATAAAACCGTTTAACGTTAGACATCACGACGCAATAAACGTTGCATCTCTCTACCACTTACTTTTTTTTAATTTAAGTTTAAACGAGTCGGCCCTGAGGATTTTTCAAAAACAACAAAAAAAGCAAAAGAATACACGTGCGCCCAACATTTTTTTAAAGGGCGTGAAAAGATAGAAAACTACGCCATTTTAATTTGGCAAACGATGGACCAAACACCCTGTATATTATTAACATTACACAACTCGCCGGGCGATAACACTCAAACCTTTCAACAGGATCGCCGGGCGAATTCGCGGGCGGCGCCAAGCCGAAGCCGCAAGACGTCGCGTCCAAATCCCTCTCGGGGCTGGAGTCGCTCGTGGACCAGATCCCGTCCATCGCGGAGGGCCCGGCGGGGGGTGCGGGGGTGGCGGGTGCAGGGGCAGCCGGCCCGGCGCCCACGCCCGAGCCCGCCGCGCCCGTGGCCGCGCTGCCCGAGTACGCGCCCGCGCTGTACCCGCCCTACGGCTACGGCTCGCCCGCCTACGCCAACAACGGGTCAGTATCGCCCCGCCCAGCCCCGCAGCAGCAGCTCTACTACGGCTCCTACAACAACGGGTCAGTCTCCCGTGTGGCGCGCAACTAATCCGTTCCGGTGGCTATGGAACGCGCGTTCGTTCCTGAAGCTGACCGTAAGGCGGTCGACGGCGTCGAGCGAGCGCGCGTTTCGTGGCCGAGGTGTCGGTGCTTCTAACTTTAATTGGATTTGTGGTGAATGCCATCATGGTCATGGTTTTATTTAAATTCTTTTATTTATTTTTTCTCCTCCGACTCCTACAATTACGGATTAGTCCAGCAGTGTTTCGCTAACTGACTGTTGAGCTACTTGAGCTTCTAGCCCTAATCGCATGACGCCGAAGTATAATGGGTTGGGTTTGTGGCGACAAATTAAATTAAATTGCATTTTTGTGTTAAATATAAGTTTTTCTAAATCTTTACGCAAAATGTTATCACATTACAATTCGGCTCACATCGTGTCACATGCACGAAGACCGAAGCAAGACTCGTACTGACACTATACCTACTGACTTGTGTTGCATTCAAAAACATCACTAAAATATTCTGTTCACGGCACCAAATTGAATCAATGTTTATCATTTTATTTAAAAAAAATCATAAACATGAAAACAATCATAAAAATTTGTTTCTGTTTTTTAATTACAAGTCAAATAAGTACCTTAAGCACTCGTATCACAAATAGTTTAATAATGAATGTTGCGCGTATTGAACCACGACGTTTACTTCCTAATAATACAATTTGCTACATATGATTGATAGTGACCTCGAGCTCCTAACGTGATGTGACGTGGCTACGGTACGGTTGCAGGTACGGCGCGCCGTTCGTGGGGTACGGCGGCGGCTGGGGCGGGCAGCTGATGCGGCCGACGCCGGGCTACCTGTCGGAGTGGCAGTACGGCTACACCGGCGTGCCGGGCGTGCCGGGCGTGCCCGGCGTGGCGTCCGTGGCGTCCGTGGCGTCGGTGGCGGGCAGCTACGCGCCCTACAACGCGCCCTATTATAATGGATACGCGCCGCCCCCGGCGCATCATCAGCAGGTGAGTTTCGACGCCATGTTTGTTTAGTATTATTCTTAGAAGTCTGGGTTTGGAATGCTTTTTTGTTTGATCACATTTGAGATTAGGATCGAATTAGGTTAATATATATATACGCACATTACATTACAAGATAAACACAGTAGCGGCAAAATTTATCATTAGATCATAACTATTGATTTGATAAATCTGATCACGATAACGGCTTCAGCTATTCCGACTTATCGAGATGAAAATTTAAATTAACTTAATTTTTGATAACTAACTTAAATGACACATACATAAAATAGTCCTTAAATCGATTGTCCTATTCCGAAATATTTAGAAAAATTAACTATAAGTAGCTAGTAAAGGTTGTGGGCCACACACGCAGTGTAGCATCTCCCAATGTGACGTTTAACTACATTCCAGTCTCTCGCGGCGCACTTCCCCGGCACACAGTAACTGCTCGTTTCTGCTCAAGTTTTATTTGCAAACCAGGAGGTATGTACAGTACAGGTATTACGGTCATATACGGACTGAACACGGTTATGACACTGATACGGATCGGCACGGCGCTCCGGCGTGAGCTAGACAGCGCTGTCCACGTAAATAGCATCCTGCTCGGAGCGGCGTGCGGATACATTCAATGTGAAGACCGCCTAACTCTTTTGTCTTTTTTATTCCTGAAAGTAGAAGATTAGTGATACTAAGAGCGTTTACACATTGTCCGATTCGATATCGGATGTAGGATCCTACATCCCCGTAGTCAGGCTGCGGGTCGCGCCCGGGCGCCGTCTTTAGCCGTCACATGTACACATACGCACACAATAGTAGATTGTACAACAAGGGCATAAAGTGACCCATTTTTACCCCAGGCAATTTTTTCAAAATAGTAGACGAGGGTAAAAAAACCGGGCAAGTGCGAGTCGGACTCGCGCACGAAGGGTTCCGTACCATAATGCAAAAAAAAAACGAAAAAAAAGCAAAAAAAAACGGTCACCCATCCAAGTACTGACCACTCCCGACGTTGCTTAACTTTGGTCAAAAATCACGTTTGTTGTATGGGAGCCCCATTTAAATCTTTATTTTATTCTGTTTTTAGTATTTGTTGTTATAGCGGCAACAGAAATACATCATCTGTGAAAATTTCAACTGTCTAGCTATCACGGTTCGTGAGATACAGCCTGGTGACAGACGGACGGACGGACGGACGGACGGACAGCGAAGTCTTAGTAATAGGGTCCCGTTTTACCCTTTGGGTACGGAACCCTAAAAATGGACTTTTATGCCCTTGTTGTACACTCTGCTTTTCACTTCGATTGCGAGGAAATTATATTTTTCACGGCAATTTACACCACGAAATTGTCGTAAAGCGAAAGAACATAATACATAACCAATTCCCGCCAACTAACTTTTTAAATTTTTTTTTAATTTTCAACATGTGATCAGAGTTCGGTTTAAAGATTCTTTATTCTCATAAGAATTTGTACAATTCACTTAAAATGAGAACTTAAATATATACATTTTATTTACATATTATGTCACAAAAGGAGCGACAGACATTGATTAAAATAACATTTTTCATTTAAAATTACACAAGCATTTTTTTTTCAGAGTTTCAGACGCTTGGGTTTCTGCCAAGTCAAACATTTCATTTTTGAACGATAATCGACTCCTATTTTATGTGATTTACTAAATTTAATGACAGAAAATACGGATTTCTAATAAATTGTAGCAAAAATAAAATAATATAACAAGTTTTGTCATCTACACAATTTTATTGCTCAGTAAAATTGTGCAATATGTTTTAACTGTTTGGCTGTTGAGACCGATTACCTTAGTCTTAGAAGAAAATTTTACTTTTATGCTCTAGAGCATAAAATGCGATTTTATGTCGTCTACGCACGACATAAAGGTGCACTTTTTGAGCATGAGAAGTGAAAACAAATATTATCGGTCCGACAGCTGACGGGGGGCTCCGACATGACTACATTTTTCGGAAGCGCCTTTCCGATATTGGATGTCGGAAGGCGCCTTTGACAAAAACACCTGCAGGAGAGTGCCATTGGCATTAAGTCCGCCTTTTTTGCGTTCTTTATCGTTTTTTAGTAATAATGATTTATAAACCCGCGGAGTGCCCCTGTATCACAATAGTATGAATTTAGTATCACACGTGTGATAATAGGGCGCTCCACGGGTTAAATAAATACAGAGAAACACATATATCTTACATTTTACTTCCTTCCGACATCCGATATCGGATCGGACAATGTGAAAACGCTCTAATGCTCACAAATTCTTAATACCTGAAAGATGTTGGGGCAATTATTGTATAAGGCTTTCCTTATAATATAAACCTAACTGCTTGGACAGTATTGTTTTGCTATTGCGCTAAATAAATAAATAACTTAATTTAACGGAATAGCAAAGTAATATTGTTTTACCAATTAAAAATGTGTCTAGTATCCTTAACCTTTTGAACGCCACAGACGGCAAATGACGTCAATGCAAAATCGTGACAACGACGCTAAAGACGGCATTTGACGTCGATCGTTTTTTGATGAAAATCTACTGAAAAACACCCCACTTTTAGGTTGGATTTACTTATTCACAAAACTAAATTTTACCCCCGTGGCGTCAGTGGCACGGCAAATGGATGCGCCGTTTGGCGTTCAAAAGGTTAAATTTCTTATCTATCGGGAACAGAGGAGACAGTTTTTGTTCTTATGTCTGTATATGGTCCGTAAAGCAGTTTATACTAACATTTATATGGTTGGGGATTATTCTTATGGCGTCGGTTATCATAAGGTATTTTTATTTTAAATCTGTAGGATGGTTTCTTGTGCTCGGTTAAAGATCCATGAGACAGATCGATTTACTTTATCCAGTTTGTTGTCTATTGTTTATTTATTTAATTAAATGGTATAACGGATTTTTGTAAAACCTAGCCGTAGAAACTCTTATTTAACCCGTTAAGTTTAAGTATGGAATATTGACGAAACAGAAGTGTTTTTCACATATTTAGGTATTAATGCTATAAGTAGACTACATTATTATTCGCAAGCGGCAGCTTTGTAACTATTTAAACCAGCGGTCGGCAACCAGCGGCCCGCGGCCCGCCAACCTCTCGCTTACGGCCCGCAAGCCTCCCTGGCTATTTTGTATGTAATACTGACGAAAGACAATGTCGGCTAAATTCACAAATATTACCAAAGTGCGGCCCGCGGCATCTTCGTTAACTACTATGTGGCCCTTGGCTGCTAAAAGGTTGCCGACCGCTGATTTAAACGAAGAAAGAGAAGGAAACATTCCAATCGTGTCACTTATGGAACTATATTAACTATATCATAGTTGTAGAGCTTGCCTTTTATAACTTACTTTTACTTAAAGCTGCTATCAGTGCCATATGATATGAGTTACGTAAGCGACATTTTGGTGGAATTCATCCATGACGGAAAATAATGTGGTTAAATATGACGTCCCACGGCGGGTAAAGGTACCTTATGGCGATTGACGCTTACGCTATTATTAACGCCGCTCCAATATTATTGCGGCGCTATGCGACGTAAGCGCTATCCGCCATAAGGTACCTTTTGCCGAGAAACGTCACGAATATGCTTCTTAAATTAGTTACATTATTGGCGAGGCGCTATGCTAAATTATATACGTACCTACATATACAAGCTGTGTACTATGGGACGACGCTACACTTGTGGGTGGACACGATATATGCCGCTGCTTTTCGTGCTGTTTATTTTTTCGTAAAATTTGGCAGGGATGGTTCTGAACAGATTCCCAAGATCCTGAACACCGATGTACCTGGTAATGTTTATCGCAAATAAAAGATTCTTATTCTTACTACATGCAAAGAGAATAGATAATATAGAGGGGTCCTGTCATAGTAAATTTTGTAGTCACAGTAAATTTACTGCCATCTATCGACACACGACTAAAACTCAAAATAAAAACGTATAAAATTATCAAAAAAATGTATATATATGGATAAATGATTTTATTATTTTTATATAATTTTGACACATGTTCATTCACTGATATCTATGTGTTAAAATTGTTAAATATGAAACTGTGTCGTCCCGCCATCTAGCCGAGCATAGGCTAAAGGTGTGTGTGCCATCCATCCGAGAATTACTTTTTCTTGATTTACGAGGCACGTTTTTTCCTTAGACTTTATTCATCTTATACGAAGTTACTATGTGTTTGCTACAATGTCATAGATTTTTGTTAGGATAAAATAGGGTATCGTCGAAAAACAGGAAATTCTCATGTCCAACCACAAGTGTGGCGTTAATAGGCCTTAACTCGTGTAAGTTGTGAAGGAGACCGTTGTATGTGTTATGTATGGTTGTTGCAGGCGCACTACCTGTCGCCGCCGTCGCTCATGGAGCTGCACAAGAGCGGCGACGCGCCCGCGCCCGTGCCCGCCGTGCCGTCCGTGCCCTCCGTCGGCTTCGGCGGCTTCTGCTAGCCGACTCCGGCACCAAGCCGGCACCAAGCCGGCACGGACACGCATCCGGCACGGAGAGAGCGAGTTTTGACGGAGCGGATATGATGTAGCAAAAATTAAATGACATTTGGGAGAGGATTTTATCGACGTTTTTAGCCGTGATTTTGATTGTGACTTGAATATTACTGATTGTGCTGTAATTATTGACATATCTATTTCCTTGAGGCGTCAACGAAAACATTACAGCTGTAATAATGAAACGACTCGATACAGTGTCACTCGTCATTTCATTAGCTAAATAGACAATGTGTTTCGATCTGATATTACAATTAACAGAATTTTAGAAAATAATTTACATGCTGGAACAGTTTTCAACAACAAAAAGCGTGTGGATTATCGTTTGTTCTGATTGAAACTAAAGACAAGAGTTTCGGATGTATAATTAAACAGTCGATAAAATAAAGTACTCTTCCTTGTGAGGTTTAATTAATGCGACTTGCGCGCTCCGTTCATGGCCCTTATTTGTAAATATTGTATCTTTTGTCCATCACATTTTGTATTAGGTAGATTGTTTTCGGTCGTACGCCGGCGGGGCGGCGTTGCACTGTGAAGGGGATATTCGGAGTCTTGCCAGTGAAGTTTCGCGTTCTAGTCACTTACTAATTCGTGTGGGCTAGTCAAATTTGGAAATAATGTCACCGCCTCCCCGCGGGCAGCCGAGCTCGGCCTATGATGCGTATACTTTTTTTTAGTTTAGTTCCCGCGTTTGCGGTATTTATAAAGCGATTTTAGCATTTTTATATACAACGGAATATATTTTTACTGTCGCCGCTTGTCGGCCATTTTGTCGTCGCGGTCGGTGACCTCTCGTGTACGTACACTTTTATTAATTAGAGTCTGTTATGCATTCTCTACGTTATATGTATTTTTGACACTCGATGATGAGCGAATTCTATACTGCCTTTTAAAATTATGTTTAATGGAAATATTTTTTATTTATTTAATTTATTTATATCATGTATTACTCGCGACAGTTGCTCGATTACAAGGTTAAAGTCTAGAGGTGACCGACCGGACAGAAGTTACCGTCCGCCGCCGCGCCGGACCGTGCGGGACCGTACCGCGCCGGACCGTACCGCGCCGTACCGGACCGTACCGGATCGTGTCGGGCGGCGGACTCGGGGCGTCACAACTCTTGTACAAAATTCTTAACTTAGTGAAATGAAGTCTTTTCTTTGCACAAACGATTAAAGTCTTAAGTATAAGGTAAAAACGAAATAACATACGTAAGAAAGACATATACGTTAATGATAGGTTACCGGGAGGTATAAGAGGGCGCCGAGCGGCCGAGCGAATGTTCGCGCCCGAACATGTTCGCGGGCGTTCGCGAGCCGCTCGCTCCGACACGGTTGAAGCCGTGAGACTTGACATGACAGTTTTTGTATGAAATTAGGGTAAATATTTACCTGTTAAGGAACGCTATTCTGTGAGACCCGCTCGCTGCGTTGAATGACACAGGTGTACATTGTGTGATGTTTGTTGATGTACGCGCCGTTGTCGAGTGTACTCGTAGAATACCGAGTTAGTATTAAGGAGGGGCGAGCGCGACCGAACGCTCGCGACGCACACGTCAAAAGGGAATTTTTTTTTTTTACATGAAATCAACAGGGTATTTAAGATTGCTTAAGGTTTATAATTTTATATTTATTATTTGGTGCGCGCGTTAGTGTTATCTGCCATGTTGTTTGTTCTCGAATAGTCGTGGTGTATCGACGGATACCATTATTTTTCATTTATTAATATTTACGCCATAAACATTTGAGTACATTTTACCAAGGCCCCGTCGCCGTCGCCGCGGCCGCTATGAGTTAAGTACATAATCGCGTTCTCAATATTTGAGGTCACATAGTTAAGGAACTAGTCTGTAAGAGCGCTGACGGACGAGCGGCGGCGAGGCCTCTGTACATAACGAGTGCTTTATTACGCTTTTTGATATTATATTTTTAAATATTAATTTTGTATTTGTATACGTTTGCTTTTGTACAATAACAATTTAGTTGTATTTCGTGTATGCGGTCGCCGCGCACGTCGGCCATTGCTCCCAATCACAAACTGGCTTACGTTTTCGTTATACCTTAACCTTTTTTTATCAAACTAGTGCTTGACAAAAAAAAACTAGATTGCTTCATCAAAAACCAGTTAAACACCAGGACAGGCGAACTGCGTTTCAACTGCAAGATATACGAGATTGTAACTGGCTATGCAGTTCTGTGGCTGGCTAGAAGCTCCCATATTTTCAGTTAAAATAGACAAGTTAAAACTAATAACAAAAGTATGTAGGTAGTATTTCTTAAACCAAAGTTTGTAACGAAAACGTGATCGGGTTTAACCGTGAAATAAGGTCAGTTCGCAAACGGACAGTATTAGCGCGGCCGGCACCGCATCTTCTGCTGCCGGTGTGATTGCACCTTTATATAAAGGGGCCCACTGATTAACAGTCCGCCGGACGGTATCGGCCTGTCAGTTAGAACAAAATTTTGACAGTTTCGAACAACTGACAGGCCGATACCGTCCGGCGGACTGTTAATCAGTGGGCCCCTTAAGAGTTGTCACATATGCCAGCTGGCAAGGCGTTTCGGTATTACTGTCAAATTGCAATTTGTACTAAATTTTGTGACTAGCTTCTTTATAATTTTTTTTTCTTAAGTGTATGTATCACTAGCTAGATAAATTGATTAGGATTAATTTGAATGTGAAAGCTTTCTACTTATATGGCTGGCCCAATATTACAGGGTTCCATGTTACATTTTCAAGATAGTTGAAATTCGACTTAATGTCACTATGACAATGTTCAAATTTCAGTTCAATAAAAGTGAAACTTAGAACCCTGTAATATTGGGCCAGCGATATATGTATTTATATAAGCTTAGTTTTCCCGTTCATTGCTGTGTTTAATTTATCTATAGTGAACTAGCCCAATGTGGTTTCGTTTTCAACGTGTTTTGAGTAATCATTACAATATTTTATTTGACAGTATTGCCGTTTTGCCAGAAGGCCTATAGCGATGCTGCCGTCTTTCTAGTTTGGTGCTAGAGCTTCGCCGAGAGACCCCTGTACGTTCACATCTCATTGTGTCGCACAACTTTTCTTGTACTACTCGCCAGAAATTAAAAACGGTTTCGGTTAAAATTCGTAGAGCGGGTCTCTGACGTCGGCTCTTCAAAACCTTCGAATAGTTTGTGATCGTTGTTTTAGTATTATGAATTCACAGAATAGAAAAACCTTTATATTTATCATGTTTTCTGAAGGGGCTTGTCAATGTAAAAAATATTACAAACTTATTGCAAATTGTTCAGTCTGGACGCGGCTATATTATACCTCTCGCGTCGAATGATAGTCCCTCCCTATGAAAGTTAGGTACTTCATGTCTCTTTTACGTAGAAATGTTTTTACCGAATTTTTATTACTTAACATTTCTGAATAAATCGATGCGCTAAACTTCTAAGAAATGTCTACAAACATTTTATGTGCCAGCGACTCCATTTAAAAATGAACTGTCATATCATGGGGTCCATCTTTCGACGCAGGTATAAATTATGAGAACTATAGGATTGTTCTCGTTTCAGCACGCCATTAGTCGATTTTTAGCACAAGTTTGTAAGCCACCAAACTGCGCAAAAGGATCTGCACACTTGTTTAGATTGTTTTGATTTGATGAAGTTAAATTATTTTGTTAATCCCTTTGAACACCACAGGGCTACTTAGGCGGTCGGTAAAGTCGCACGGTGATTTCTAGTAGAAGGTAGCTCAGTGGGATTAAACTATCACAAATCAACGTCATGCAGCCAAGCCTCCTAACCGTAGCTTACCATAATAACTTACCAACCGCCTCAGTTATACGATAGAGCTACAGCAAGAACGGTAATTGTGGTTGGAAGGGTTCGTTCCTTCGCCGCGGCGCGCGCGGGCGCAGCGCAGAGGGGCTACTGCGAATACCGAAGTTTGCAAATTACGGGCATCTTTCTCTGTCACTCTGATTACGCATTAATTGAAGTAAAAGAGATAGATGCCCGCAATTTGTTAACTTAGATGTTCGCAGTACGCCCTCAGTTACGACATAATATACAAGTCCGAGCTTCGACGTGTGGAGTCTGTTTAGTGGTCGTCGGGTAGCCGTAAGTCTGTCAACGAGTTAGCGTTAGTGCGCTTCACTATTTGTACAGTGTGTATATTTTTGTAAAATTCAATCTTAAACTTGTGGCAATATATTAAAACTTAATCTTTAATATTAAAAGTTAGTACAATTGTTATCCGGAGTACCGGGGGCGCGGGCGGTTGTGAGTAGTGCTCCCGCGCCGTGCCAAACGACGAGCAATATGCGACGCTGAAGCAATACGAGTGCGACTGATTGCGTTGCGTTTCCAAATTACCTTCATAATCTCTTTGGTACTAGTCGAATGTCAGTGATCACACGTAGCCATAACGCATTTCGCTTCGCTGTAACACGGGCGGACGCCGCGGCGGCGCGGCGTAGCGACGGTACTTTTATCGCCGTACATAACGATAAAAATAACGACATGCATTTTCAGGCCCTAATTTTCAAGTTAAAAGCTAATTTTAATCTAAACCGACATTGTTGATAATTGATAAGGTCTCTCATTGATCGAGCACATCTCAATATTAGTGTTGCCGGCTATAAACATAGTCTTGATGTTAAGGACAATATTCTTAATTTTAACGCTGCCCATACTTTTACAGATTTGACTAAGTTACAAGTATGTAAAGTGTGTCGATCGCTTACAGGTACACAATTGTAGTAAGAAATGCCTTTTAGGGCGAGTTGAATCACGCACAGTCACAGTCAACAAACTGGCAGCATTTGAGGCATTGATATTCTATTATACAGGGTGGAAAGATAAGTCGGGCCCTGGGCCATTTTACTTAAAGGTGACATTCCTTTATTTTTAAAAAGAAACAAAACTGCATTCATAGTATTTTTATTATTTTCTTCAATTTGGCTTGTCTAAAAAAATCTTGAGTAGGTACTAAATATTAGTTTTTATGGCTATTTTGTACGACAGACGAGTGTAAGACCTAATGTTTCTTGGAGAAATGTTATGATTAACATTAACTGTATCGACTAGTAGAATAAAATTGCGAGTTTTTATTTTTTGGTATTTTTAGTCGGTTCGGGTCCCGGGCAAGGCAAGCTAGTTTTAGAAAATCTTTGAATGCAGTTTTGATCCTTTTTAAAAATAAAGGAATGTCTCCTTTAAGTAAAATGAGCCAGCTTAAGGATTTAAGGTAGTTTGAGTTTCCCTCCAGGGCCCGACTTATCTTTCCACCCTGTATACCATAAATTACAAACTATCATATATCATTGTGAATGTTATGTACGTGATACGATATACTAACAACTAAATAGTGTGGCTGATAATATATTTAGGGCGATAAAAGTAAAGATGCCGCCGCGGCGCGCGGCGCCCGCAGCTTGTAGGTATAAGTTACCGACACCGGCGAGACCGGTGCGGGGTTCGATTCTAGCTCAATTTTATTGATACTTAATTATTGTAACGTTTATTGTATTTGCTTGTTATACACCGTTAATTATTACTTGTAAGGAGACGCCTGAGCGTTTCATGAAGTGGTTATACGCCATTATGAGAATAGTTTTTATCAGCGATTCTTCTTATGATATGATCGCTGGTCAGTGTCAGAGTGACAATATATTAACGCCGGGAGCGTTAGGAAATAATCATGAAATGCTCAGAGGGTCCCATAGTTTGCAACGCAGGCTAACCTACTGTTTTATAATTTACTCTCCCTTTGAACACAGACTGCCGTGTTGTGTATGTTTAGTAGTTCTGTTGTGTCGGCGACGACTGTTTACTCGTTTACTCGCATTTCTGACGGTGCTTGTGTTTACGCGGAGGGTCCTGAGGCCCTACCGCGAAAATCGAAATTTGTTTATCTGCCTCTCTATCGCTCGAATACGCAAGAGCGATAAAGAGGCAGATATCACAATTTCGTTTTTTGCGGTAGGCCGTGGTTGGACCCCGCCGCACGGACCGCGCGGCGCGACTATATAGAAGGCGCCATTTGTCTCTTTTTGTAAGGATTACTCTGAAAATTAGTCTAAGCAGGTCAACTAAAGTGCTGCTTATCTTGTGAACGCAATAGGTTGATTTAATTATAAGATTCCTGTCTACTAATTTAGTACTTAATTTATACATTTTTATTTGTAATGAACTTACACTAAAGATTGAAAGCGGGTCTTTTTTTATAGAAATTCCTGTACAAAGAGATCAGCTTTGATTCTTTTGAGTGTATGATAAGATGGTGCTACACCCTCCAAGCGAGCTAGACGGTCGACTAAGGGATTTTTACACTCAAGTTTCTCACCACTAATACTTCGGGATTTTCTAGAAGAATCGCTGATAACCAAAGTGTAAAGGTACCTTTAGCCGGCGCTTCGTGTGCGCATTTTCCTAAGTTGCGATACTTTGTCAATTATCAGGACTATCTCGGTGTCGTGTCGTGGGCGCAGTAATGTAATAGTAGATATATGTAATATGTCGCGGCGCGCGGTCCCGTCCGTCGCAACGTTTCGCTAGGTAACATAAAATACGTTTGTACAGTTTTAACTATACTTCTCGTAGTGAACTAAGCAAGAAATATTTTTAGTATAAGGGATCATCCATTAATTACGTCACACGAATTTCTAGGTTTTTTTACCCCTCCCCCCCTCCTTGTCACACTTGGTCACATTTTGCAAACCCCTCCCCCCCCTGGTGTGACGTCACATTTTAGGCAATTTTGTTTTCAACGAAATCGACAATATTAATTCGGCATTATTTTTTTAATAAAAAAATATTTTTGATATATAAATATTAGTAATTTTATAACACAACGAAAGTTACATCCAAAATCTCATTATTTAACTGTACAGCGAATAAAAAAATATAAATTAATTTTCGGTTACTGATGAAGTTAAAGTGACATCACAATGTTTGTGACTCCCCCCTCCCCCATGTCACAACATGTCACATTTTCTTGATCCCCTCCCTCCCCCTAAACGTGTGACGTAATTAATGGATGACCCCTAATAAGATCTAATCGAATTACATTTTAGTGTATCATATGAAGTACTCGAGGTTTTTCAAAATTACTTTTAACTTTGTATGGTCCTTCGTGAGTTTACTTTAAATAAATATTAATGTCTCATCTGAAACTGACTCCGTGGAATTTAAAATTAGAAATTAAACTGAAAGAATTTTAAATAATGTAATACAATATTAATAATGGTTAAGTAATGTATTATAAATAGAGATAAGGTAAAAAGTTATTAACATTGTATGGAAAAATTGTGACAAAATTATAGTCATTTGTAATATTCATTGTTGTTTCATTCCTAACAGTAATGTGAGTAACTTGCTAGCTCTCCCTTCCATTCCTGTTAACTAAAATCACCCTGAAACGCCTAAAATTAAGATTATGGCAAAAAATATACCTTCAAGCTTTTATTGCCCAATATACTTTTTTATGACATTGTCATATCATACATCTAATCAAGACGATTCCAACGAGCCCTAAGCTATAACAACAAAACAACCTCCTGTCTCCAATCAATCATCAAAGGCTTGATGATACAGGCAAAAAAACGTGCCAGAGGAAGTAAGGAAAGAGTGCTAACTCCATATATCAGTTTTCTTGCCATAACATAGAGAAATATAGTAAGACAAGAGTTTACTTAGGGCCGGTTTACATATTGACTAGTGTTTAGGGCTTAGAGGATATAACCAACGGAGACGCCATGTCTAAAATTTTCGGTACAAAATAGTCTGCCGTTTTTTGCGGGGGAGGGGCACATCAAATGTATAGGTACGTCATGTCAGATAAACGTCAGTCCATACATATGGTTGACAAGTTGTTGACCATTGGTCGCCTATTTTCGACAGAGGGGAACGCCTGTTAATGGCGGCTCCATTGTTAATTACTCCGAGGTTTAGGGTGACTTCATACATTTGCTACTAAACTTAAGTACAATATCGGTCGATCGATGTTCGAAATGACATTGATACGTCACAGATTTCAATTGTTTACTTTATTTGAGTTAAATGTGTAATGCCCGTGTTACAATAACGCTATATGCTACATTTAATTACTTTTTATACTTAATTATATTTATTAAAAAAAGCAAAAATATTTTTTTTTTGAAAATTAACTATTTATTTAGTTCGCTTAAACGTAAAACCATACCCCGAAGTTAACGGATTTCAATAAAAACACGGTGTATTATTTCCACCTATTTCAATACTTACTAAGATTTTTTGATAATAAAAGCCTCCAATTGAGGGGGGATTTAAATCTTCTCGGGGCAGAGGTGTACGGTTGGAGCCGGTAAAGGTTTATTTGACGTTCATAAGCGCATTGTAATATGCCTACTTGAATAAACTCTTTTTATCTTTATCTTAGCAGACTAACGCACCGTACCGCGACCTTGGTGCGGTCAGGCCTATGGAACTCTCCGCGCGAACTCGGATTTATACCTACGAATCTGCTCCCGTTCACGGTAGAAAAGCGAGCCAGTTGGTTGCCACACGCGCTCACGCACGCATGTCACCGCGCGCCGCACTGTCAATTTTTACGATACTTAAAAGCTACGTAGGTAGGTACTATTGAATTTCTTTAGTTAAACATGTAGTGTTTATTACGACAAATGTATAGTTAGATATCTATATATTTGAATAGGTAGCAAATTTTTTATTTAGGTATTGGGAAATGTTCATTTTAACGACAGTAAGTTAACTTTACACCAAAGTACCTACTCATTTATGCTCGTCAACTTACTTACAATTAATTACCTGTAGTCATGGGTTTTCTATTATTTTTCTTTATTGTGTAACATTAATCTCTATCTGGTTTTAAATTACACGAAGTTTTAAAACTAAATTCTTGCTGGGGTCATTGCGCGGTTTATAAAACGGCGTAAACACTGCGGTTACTGCAGGGACATATGACCTTTTAAAATTAGTATTTCGCAAACACTAACGCATAAACGGGATATTAGATACATTTTAAGATTTAGCTTTCTTTTATTTCACTCCGCTGTTTAAGTAGGTATTTGTTTATCATTTCTAAGCGTCAGCAACCCTAGCGTTGTGCCGGTGCGCGCGGTGCGGGGAGCGGCGCGCTGAATAGTGTAGTAAATAAAGGTAGTGGACCCCGCAGTAATTCCTCAGCCAGAAAAAACTTTACAGTATGATAGAGTATCAATAAATAAAAAGTATTCTATAAATTTCCAAAGAAGGCGAAGCCGCGATTCGCGCAGGAGTGTGGAGGAGGCTTTATAAACCGCAATTTGAATGAATGACATAAATTGACAACAGACCATCAACAGACTTTTAACTTCTTTTTAAAGGGTCCATATTGGGTTGCATACAAGTTTAGGTTATATATTTGATGCGCATAACAACTTGTGTCATAATCATCATTGCGCATACAAATTAAAAGTCATATTATTATGTGTCATACATTTTTAGCCATAATATTTGATGACATACTCAGCAGTTGTCATATATTTTTTGTGCATATAGGTTTTGATTATAATGAATCAAATGTCATACCAGCTAAAAACATAGTTATCGATACTTATAATGTTTCTACGTATAACGTTTTGTAGCATAATAATTTTCAACCATAATGGTTTACATAATTTTAGCCTCTCAACAACTCCTCGAAGAAAACCGTCCAAACACTTAATTCGACGGAGACCCGCTCACGCGGGGCTCCTATTTCTGTGTAGTTTGCCCTTCGGGCATCTAAAGAAACCTAACGAACCTAACCTACCTATTATGATTAGTTTCTTTTATAAAACCGTTTCTCCTACTGGAGGGGGCTCCTCTCCTTCGATCTCCTCTTTTATACGGTCTTTGTGTGGTTACGATTATGACATTTTTTTTTTTTTTTTTTAATTTATTTAGGAAACAAACAGTCGCATACAAATATGTTTAAGCTTGCAGTTATACAATAAAGACCTATAGTTCCATTAAATATAAAATAATGATATTGATAATAAGTAGAAACAGGGCTAGTTCGGTTCTGCCTATAAGTAGGAAGATGCACAGAAGTAACAATTGGATACACAACTCATAAAGTACCAAGTATCGATCATGCTTACAGACGTAAGTACATACATTTCATAAGACTGTAAAACTATGACTTTTTTTTTTTTTTTTTTAAACTAAGTATGTAATAACATTAAACTGTTATGGAAATATTTGGCTCCGCAGACCACTACTATATTTACCGAAAGACAATGAGAAGATATCTAGATTTATGAAGTTAACATTATAATTTTGACAGGCTCGTCTAAAGAAAGTATTTTTGGCGAAATTAGAACTACAAAAGCTGATATGGAATGTTTGGGGGTGACGAGTGGGAATACGACGCGGCAACTTAAAAACAATTTTTTCAAGAAGAGTGGGAGAATCAATGAGGCTATTTAGGAGTTTATAAAGAAACATTTGATCTATAAATACACGTCTTTTTTCTAGTGGCCCAAGACCACGACGGTGTGTGCTATTCTCTGACATGTTTAAACCGTGGCGGAAGTGGAGCGACTTTAATAACTTGTTTTGAATTTTTTCAATTCTTTTTATATGAACGGTATATTGAGGGGTCCAGACAACGCTACCGAATTCTAAAATGCTGCGAACATAAGAGGAGTATAATACTTTTAAGGTGTTTGGATCTTTAAATGGGTGAGATAGTCTAAGTATCAGACCCAATTTCTTGTAGGCCTTCGTGGTGATGTGGTCTATGTGTGAAATGAAATTGAGCTTAGAATCTAAAATAATGCCAAGATCTCGAATCTTTGTGACTCTATTTATGACCTTTCCTGAAAAATTATAATTGAAAAGAAGCGGACTACGTTTACGAGTGAAAGTAATACAGTTGCATTTGTCAGGGTTTAGAAGTAATTGGTTATAACCGCAATATGTGGCAAAGCTATCAAGATCACGTTGCATGTCCAGGCAGTCGTTCTTTGTTTCTATGATTTTGTAAATTTTTGTGTCGTCTGCATAGACTAGATGTTTAGAACTAGAAAACGATGAACCCATGTCGTTAACATATAGGATAAATAACAGCGGTCCTAAATGAGAGCCTTGAGGGACCCCTGAATCAATGGTTAAGTATCTGGAAGTATAGCCCCTCAGTGATACCGCCTGGCATCGGTTTTGGATATAGGATTCAATCCACCTGTAGAGATCGCCGTGTATACCGAGTTCGTATAATTTGTGTAATAACATAGTATGGTTAATTTTATCAAAAGCTTTTGAGAAATCGGTATACACGGCGTCAACCTGATGACCGTTGTCAATAGCGTTCAGAATAAAATCTGTGAAGGTAATGAGATTCGTGTCGACACTACGGCCACGAAGAAAACCGTGTTGGTCAGGAGAAATTATACGAATGATACAACTTGCCAATTCGGAGGTCACTATTTTTTCAAGAATTTTGCCAAATATGCATAATTTAGATATGGGTCTGTATTGTGTCACATCATGTTTATCTCCGCTTTTGTGTATTGGTGTTATTAAAGCCGTTTTCCAAACAGAAGGGAAACAACCCTCGGTTAACGATTTACGGAAAATAATAGTGAGAGGAGTAGCCAATTCCTTACTACAGCGAGAGATTAAAATAGGATGAATACGGTCGAGACCCGCTCCCTTATTTGTATTAACCTGTTGGAGATGTTTAAGGACAAGTGTTTTATTTATGTTAATCGAAGAGATATCTACCGGACTATTGTTTGTGTAAGAATTAGGAGAGACTGGGTGCACGGTACCTTTAACAAAAACTGAATGGAAATAATCATTAAAATAATTAGCTACTGTCTCGCTGTCAGTAGAGGAGTTGCTTCCATAATACATACAGTCTGGGGTTTTGTTTGCGGAAAACTTTGATTTAATAAAAGACCAAAAATATTTAGGACAATTACGAATATTTTTCTCGGCAAAAGATATATATGAATTATAGCAATCCAGTTCCATTTTGTGTTCTCTTGTTCTTAATAACTTGAAAGAAAGATAATCTAAAGGGTTTTTGTAAGTTTTCCACCTGGTGTGCATTTTACGTTTTTCTCGACTTAATTTCACTAACGCCCGGGTGTACCAGGGGGGACGATTACTAGAGCAGTTTGTCTTACTAAGAGGAACATACTTTTTTATAAGAGTGTTCAAGATTGAGTAAAAATAAGTGGTAGCCTGTTCCGTATTCATATTTTGCATCAGGGTCCAGTTAGTGGAAGAGAGAGCGTCACGCATTTTTTCGTAATTTGCAGCATAAAAAAGCAATTTCTCTCTAGGGGGATCATGTGCGGCCGAAAGAAAGGAAATCTTGATATCAATGTCGAGAGATTTGTGATGGGAGTCCTCAGGGGTTAGTGGCGTCGTACAATGCGTAATAGAGCAAGACAAATCGCTTAACACTAGGTCTAAGATCCGATTGTTTACATTCGGGCACCAGTTAAACTGTTTTAAACCCGAGAGGTTTAAGAAATCGGTGAGTAAGGTTGCAGTCGCATTGTTGTTTGTATCAATAGTTAAGCTTCCATTAACAGGTGTCCAAACGGCATGACTAATATTAAAATCGCCTAGAATTATGTAACTATCGTTTGGATTATTAATTATAAAATCGGACGTGGAATCAAAAAAGGTTTGCAAGGCGGCATAATGTTCACCGCCGTGAGGGGACATTTATGACTAAAGTAATATTTGCTTCATAGGTTGCTCACAACCATACATATTTATTATTCATGCTTTGGTTACAAACATTTTGAAACTTTTGAAACTTTATGAAAAAAACATATTATGACCACTATAAATATATGACTTAACTTTTTATGTCTATATTAATACTATGCACTGCAATACTTCGAACGAAAAACAATTATGGATATCACCCTAATAGCATTTTCTTGTAGGGATTTTGTTGGGCCTTTGTTTACGTATTAGTTGGGCAACCGTTATATTTGGCCGTACGATTTGCTGGAGGGCCCTCGACAAAGGCCCTCCCGAAGATTCCCAACAGAGGGCCATAAGAGTAATTTTTTCGTTGGGCCTATTTAAATAAATCATACAATTATTCAACGGTGGTGGTTTTGGTTGGGCCGTGGTTGGGCCTATACACATTTGTTTGATGGTTGGTTAATTGTTACATTTGGCCGTACGATTTGCTGGAGGGCCCTCGACAAAGGCCCTCCCGAAGATTCCCAACAGAGGGCCATTAGAGTAATTTTTTCGTTGGGCCTATTTAAATAAATCATACAATTATTCAACGGTGGTGGTTTTGGTTGGGCCGTGGTTGGGCCTATACACATTTGTTTGATGGTTGGTTAATTGTTACATTTGGCCGTATGGCTTGCTGTAGGGCCAACTGCAAAAAAATAAAAAAGGGCAATTTTTTCGTTGTGCTTCTGTTTGCAAATTCAACAATTACCCAACGGCAAGTCAGGTAGGTCGGTAGGTAGTCGTGCACCAGGTTGAAGGCCCAACACAGCTTGTCCCACAAAGGGCCAACATTGTAACTTTAACGTTGGGCCTTGTGTAGGATTCTTACAATACTACCGTAGGTAAATAGTTGTGTAATTTATAGTGTGCCTACAGTCTAATTATGTAATGGGCTTTTGTTTACGAATCCTACAGTTACCCTACGTTAAGTAAGTGGTTGTGTAATACGACGTTGGGCCTTTGTTGATAAATATTACAATTACACTACGGTAGGCATTGGTTGTATCCACATGAAGGCCCTAGGCTAGGCAGCAGTTGTTGTTAATCTTCTCTGTATCGTTCCAATTTTAGTATATGTACTGCCGAAGCAAGTACACTTACTATACACTCTAATTTGTATATATACTAACCGCACTTCGAAACTTCGTAAGCGAGATTTATGTTTTTTGAGATTTAAATTGAGAAAATGTTGGTAATATACATTTTTTTAAATTTATGTATAAATTTTATAGTTATAGCTATTAGATTTATAAGTTACTTTAAAAAAATATTATGATTATATCCGGAATAATGGAGAAAATAACTATAACTTCGATGTTTGGAGACAGTAACGCCATCTAGTGACGCCACAAGCAAACTCAACTGGTATTGTTGGGCATCAGTAGCACAGCCAATGTTGGTAAATGCGATATTTGTGCTCACTGGGCCAACGAATGTTATCGTTGTTTAGCCACCGGTACCAAAATACACAAAGGCCCATTGTTAGGGGTCAGGCCACAGCCAATGTTGGTAAATACGATATTTGTCATCATTGGGCCATCGGATGATATCTTTGACTAGCCAACGTTACCAAAATACACAAAGGCCCATTGTTGGGCATCCGTGCCACAACCAATGTTGGTAAATGCGGTATTCGTCACCATTGGGCCAACGAATGTTATCGTTGTTTAGCGAACGGTAGCAAAATACACAAAGGCCCATTGTTAGGCCTCAATGCTACAGCCAATGTTGGTAAATGCGATATTTGTCGTCATTGGGCCATCGTATGATATCGTTGATTAGCCAACGTTACCAAAATAAACAAAGGCCCATTGTTGGGCATCAGTACCACAGTCTGTGTTGGTAAATGCGATATTTGTCATCATTGGGCCATCGGATGACATCGTTGATTAGCCAACGTTACCAAAATACACAAAGGCCCATTGTAGGGCATCAATGCTACAGTCAATGTTGGTAAATGCGATATTTGTCGTCATTGGGCCATCGGATGATATCGTTGATTAGCCAACGTTACCAAAATAAACAAAGGCCCGTTGTTGGGCATCAATGCTACAGCCAATGTTGGTTAATGTGATATTTGTCGTCATTGGGCCATCGGATGATATCGTTGATTAGCCAACGTTACCAAAATAAACAAAGGCCCATTGTTGGGCATCAGTGCCACAGCCAATGTTGGTAAGTGCGGTATTCGTCACCATTGGGCCAACGAATGTTATCGTTGTTTAGCGAACGGTAGCAAAATACACAAAGGCCCATTGTTAGGCCTCAATGCTACAGCCAATGTTGGTAAATGCGATATTTATCGTCATTGGGCCATCGGATGATATCGTCGATTAGCCAACGTTACCAAAATAAACAAAGGCCCATTGTTGGGTATCAGTGCCACAGCCAATGTTGGTAAATGCGATATTTGTCATCATTGGGCCATCTGATGATTTCCTTGACTAGCCAACGTTACCAAAATACACAAAGGCCCATTGTTGGGCATCCGTGCCACAGCCAATGTTGGTAAATGCAGTATTCGTCACCATTGGGCCAACGAATGTTATCGTTGTTTAGCGAACGGTAGCAAAATACACAAATGCCCATTGTTGGGCATCACTGCCACTGCCAATGTTGGTAAATGCGATATATGTCATCATTGGGCCAACGAATATTATCGTTGTTTAGCCAACGGTACCAAAATACACAAAGGCCCATTGTTGGGCATCTGTGCCACAGCGAATGTTGGTAAATGCGATGGTGGGCCAATACAAAATTAATGTTGGCTACGGAACGAACCTCATCCCAACGTTTTCCCTACCGTTGGCACCGTGGGCCCCAACGAAAATGCTACTAGGGCAAGCATATGACTTATAATTTTATGCGAATTAAATTAATGACTATAAAAATTATGACAACTCATTTATGACAAAAACCCAGTTATGCTCAGGAATAATTCTGACTGAAGATTTTTATGACTTACAATTTTATGCATAAAGTGTTATGACAATTTAAAATATGACAAAAGTTGTTATGCGACCAGAGGGAGTCCCCTTTTTAAATCATAGACAATTGGTGATACAACAAGGAAATATTTGTCAACAAAATTTGTTGCTCGAATTTATTTGTTTCCCACCAATAGTCCATACTAAATTTACGGCGGGGAATAAGAGTAAACGCGCACGAGCAACTTTGTCTCCGCAACTTTTTGTTTGTCTCTGTCCCACTTGACTTCGACACTTGAGTGCGACAGAGACAAAAAATGTTGCGGAGACAAAGTTGCTCGTGCGTGCCTACTCTAAAATAAATGTGAGACTGTAACAAGGACGAACAATAATAGCTCTTTCGCTGCTACTCCTACTGAAAGATATATAAGACTATCCTGTTCGGTCATTTCCCCCCACCCCTCATGCCTGATCCAGTTATATATTAAGCCTCCTCCACACTCGTGCGCGAATCGCGGCGCGAAGCCGCGAACGCGAGTGTGGAGTCGATTTTCGCAGACAGCGAAATCGATTCCACATTCGCTTTCGCGGCTTCGCCCGCGATTCACGCGCATAGTCTGGAGGGGGCTTTAGGTTCATGCCCTAAGAAAAATAAATTGTCTATGGTTTCTTTGTTGCAAAAATAAATTGTATTTAGGTTTTTTTTGCTCCGGAATATGTACTTTTGTTCATAAAATGCACAAAAACTACTTTGGTGGGAAATTATATTTAAAAAATAAACTTTTTAACAAGTAATGACAAAGGATGTCACAACCACAAAATGTAAATTCAGCTTTTGAATGCATCGACTCGGTTCTTTATAGAGTCGCAGACACAATATACGAACGAAATCCTTTTTTTTATTCAACATGAAAGTAAATCTTAAAACAAGTAAAATTCTAGCAATATAAAATTAAATTTAGTCTATTTCGGGCATATTTCATGCTATTAATTTGTAATTTTGACTTTTTTTTTTAAATATAAAGAGCATCACTTCTTTACGTAAAGTTGCCACTATAAAGAACCTAAGTTTGATGGCTTCGAAATCATAGACAATTCCAGTTGACCGAGAGCGATCCGAAAAGATCGCGGATTGCCTGTAGAATTCGGTGTGGATTGAGATGTCGGATATCGGCAGCGGCGACGAGGGGCTTTCTAGTCAGAGTACGTATATATTTACAGCGGCGTAGCGTTCGCGACGCACCCCGTTTCGCGCCGTTTCCGTAATTCATCCGGGAAGACATTCTTCCCTGTCCCGTCGTTCAAAAGTAAATATTTCATTGTTCCCGTTTCAAAATGGCGAATTCGGGTCTGCAAGTCGTCTGGCACTAAGGGTCTCGGAGGCCGACCGGGCTGCGGGGCCGCAGAGCCCGCGGGTGGCGCGGGCTCGGCCGGGGACCGGCTGGGCTACCGCCGTCAGAGGTTGACGACCTATCGATTTTTTTGTCTGCGACCTCTCGCCGCCGGGCGGCAGCGGCTGACGGCAGGCGGCCGGGCGGGCTCGGCGGCGGCCGGGAGGCCGGCAGGGCGCACCGGGGCCGGCCGAGCCCGGCCCGGGGGCCCGCGGCGCCGACCGCGGCCGCGGCCCTTTGTGTGCGCAGCCGAGCGGTCAGCTGACGGCGCGCGCCACGCCAGGTCAGTGCCCACCGAGCCCCCGTCTCCCGTCTGGAGCCCCATCTGACCATCGTCAACATTGCGCCAGACCCAATCCCACTTTTTCCAATAATAATCTGATTAGACCTGAAGTGTATTTCTAAGTGTTGTGTAGTGATATTGTGTGAGTTGCAGCAAGAGCCAAATGAAGTGAAGTGATAGTGAAGTGTGGTGCTAGTTCTTTGTTCGAAGTGAGGTTACCTGCCCTACCTGCTGTGACATTGAGGTATTGAGGACACAGTCCATTGTGCAATAGTGAAAGTGTGTTGCTAGGCAGAACCTCCACGGTCCATCAACTGGAGCAGGGGGAGTGGCCTCTTGGCAACAAGCCGTCCATCCTGTGCACACCACAAGTTCCACACAGGGAGTACCGGGTCCTAGGTGTACTTACATTAACCTAGATGTGTCTGCTTGGTGACTATAAGCTAAATTTTATACTGATTCTCTAACCTTGATTGACTTAAATTTTTTTTATTGCAAATTCTGTGGTCAGCTAGTTCTAAATGACAGTTCCAATCATTATTAAAGGCAAGTAACAGTGGAGTGCTTTACAAATGATTGCACAACACACATAAACTATTATTTGGGGGCACAATTTATTTATTACTTATTAGTGGCAGATATATCAGAAACCAAAACTTGAAAATATAACTAAGGAATACAGTGAGAATGTTGGACAAAAGCAAGTTTCATTAATATAGAAGACAAAAGCGAATAGTCATGGGGGATCTATTTCTTCCAAGTCGTGATATTAGTAATTCAAACTACAAGTTCAGATAATAGGGTATTATACTGTATTTAAAATAAATTATTTTACACCATGCATGAAATAAAGCACCAGATAATTATTAGAAAAACACAGATAGTAGTTATTTTAAACACAACTTCTATTTAATAAATCGGATAGAACTATAAAAAGTAGGTGAGTTGACCGTGACGTCACGATGTAATGTTTCATATAAATTCCATATTAGCAAATCGTTTTGACAGTTCTAAAAAAGTAACTGATTTGACTAATAGGAAAATACCCTATTCATGGTATCGCTTATGTTCTTATAATTCGGCAGTGACTAATATTGAATTACCAGCCTCGGCTGCTCGGATTGACAAACATACTATACAAAATAAGGTGCATTGGAGTAATACAGGCATGGGTTTGTTACATCACAATATCAACTGAGCTTGGTTTATACTCAGATATCGAAATGACAATTAGATTGGCCAATCTATTACCCAATCTGCCCAATACAAGTAATCCAGCTGCCATTATACTTTTTAGCATTAAACTAGATAGCTTGGTTACTAGATTAGGTAATTTTTATATTTGGGATATAATAATGGAGTTAAAACTGGTATAAAATTGAAAACACTGGCAACACAATCAAATGTGATTTAACTGGTTTATCACAGTAGAAAGTGCTTCTAATTTAGTAGGTATTTGCGATTTTTCCGATTATACAAGTTATAAAGGTTTTTATGTACTTATAGGTATTACACATACATGAAATATTCATTCAACGTTTCTATCAATGTTTCTATGTATTATTAATTATTATGCAAATGTGAGTAACTAGGTTTCATCAGATCTGTATCATCACCATAGCACCAACATTCTATCAACATCAATATTTTAACTTATCAATTTTAGCTCTTACATTAATGATAAAAAGGTTTAAAAATAATAAATACATAAATTCCATTACTCATGCATTTTTTATAAAACATGAAAAAGGACAAATAATCAATTAATTGGAGCTCAATGATTCTAAATTGGCTAGAAACAGTTGGCCAACATGTGTTTCAGTCTATGGTTGAGACTAAAGTCAGCAAAAAACAGGTTTGAGGTTTTTTTGGCGTCTGGCGGCGGTCTGTAATGGGATTGTCTGCTGTCAACGACCCACCTTGAACTACTTACATAACCACATTACTGGCCAGCAAAGCTCTTTTCAGAAACTATCTTCAAGTTTTACTTTTTCAACTTTTGAATATTACTTAGTTAATTTTAGAAACTTTTAGTAACCATAAAATTTTAATTGTTTTTCTATATGATGTCTTACAAAACAGGTTATGTTGGTTTTGCTTGAGGAAACTATTAAAAAAAAGTAGATTGTTATTCTTATGGTTTTTTTTTTATCAATATTTGTTTTTGTTGTCTGGTTTGTTGTCCACATTATATGTTTTCTCAATGATTTCCTAACTGCCTTTAGAGTAGGTAACAACTTAATTATCACAAATGTTTATATAATAAAAAGATCTAAACCTGTTTGTGCTGAGAGACCTGTTAAAATGAATAGAGATAAATTATAAAAATATTATAGACAATTTTGTTGATTATGATCAGATTTTTTTTCATTATTTTAGGCATGGTAACAGTTTTTCAGTATGACATTGAATTTAATTAAATTAATTTATTTGAACCTTATCACTCAGTAAAAATTGAAAATTGTACAGAAGATGAACTTAATGCCGGAAGGCATTTATGTATATCTATCTACCTTTTAGTCCCCAGAGAATGCTATATGTTTAAAAGCATCTTTTATACCTGCCTATATAGATATAGGTAGATGTCTATAGACAACATCAGTGATAGACATATGACCAGAATAAGATTTATTTCAATAACAAATAAAAGTACCTAAATAGTACCCGCAAATAAAATACTGAATCTATAAAAAGCAGAGAGAGTAATATGGCAACAGTTTTTGCCAGATCTAGGGAGATAAAAACTAGTTGGCTGCTGTTTTTGGGGTCACCTACATCATTATCTTGATTATAAATTCCTGAAGTCTAAAGTTAGCGTTATTCTAGGTCAGTACATTTCACATTGATGAGACCAATGTCACATCCTACTCGTACCACTACTCTTCAACATGTCTTAATTCTCTATAAATGGGTTGGACTCAATTTTTATTAATAGAAGGCCGGCCGCACCGGCTTTAGGTTACTTTTCATTCATGTCGTCTCAGATATGGGGAAATATGGTATCGATGACGTGACGTCATAAAGTCGACAGTACAAACTTTTTTTTATTTTCTTTTAAACATACCATGTGGAGTGCCAAATGAAAGGTCTTTGTGAGTAGATCACAAATATATAATATAGGTACTGTAACATTTTCACTAGGTACTTGGTCTAACAAATTATTAGAAAACGTTCAAAATTTTCATAATCCACAGTTGACTTTCAAATGCTCTAATTTGAAAAGGACTGAATGGGTTACTCCAGAATACATACATATACATCTTTATTTAGAAAAGTAGTCAAGGGTGGCAGGTAGTTTTTGCACGTTGGCTCATCCCCTACTATTGATGCTGACTGTACCTGTGGTTTCATAGTTATTTAATGAATAAATTGAATGTTTAAACGATTGGGCAATGATGCGAGGTTATTACGAGGCGCCTAGCAATTAGTGCGGTGCATTGCGTGCACGCGCACCTGCATAACTTGGTGCATTTTTAGGCGCGGACTTAAATATGCAGTTACGATAGCACCAGGCACCAAGGGCGGTTGTCAAACACACTCTTAGAGCTCAAAAATAACTGTTGTATCTTTCCCATCGTAAGGACTCAACGAAATGTTGTTGTTTTGTGTAATTATCTTAAAAGTATATATCACACGAGGTCAAAATAAAGTACATATTATACTAGTGGCTCTTTGAGTCGTTATTACAGTGAACTCACGCTATTGGCGCTTAAATCTTTTATGTCAATTTCCGCATTTAGAAAAAATTCAAAAACTGGATCGACAAAAAAATATATTTAATCATAGAATATGGTCACAAAATTTCACGAGAATCGGTTAAGCATTGCAACCTGTAGTATAGAAGAGAACATCCGCATATACGAAACCAAAATGCCAGAGTTAAAACGGAGAGCTTCGGTAACGCTTCGGTCAATCATATAGTACGGTTGGCAACCCTACCAGAGACTACTGTCATAGTCGTAAGACGGGCACAGCCGTTCATACACTCCAGAATGGAGGGTATTGAATGAAATCCATACATCTCAGTGCAGCAGGCGACCTTAAGGTTCCGTCACACAGGCGCGTTTTCCAGGCGGGGCGTGAGCGTTTTATATGCCCGGAAAACGACCAAGCCTTTAAAGGTTCCGTCACACAGGCACGTTTTCCGGGCGGGGCGTGAGCGCGGCGTGAGCGTTTTATATGTAAAAGCGGCGCGCCCCGCTCACGCACCGCCCGCAAAACGCGCCTGTGTGACGGAGCGGGTGCATTACATTTGTTATAATTACTTTTCATATATTATAGTTTGATATATCGTTATTTAGAATAACGTAATAAATGGCATACTACCGTAATACCTAATTAACGGTATACATAATGTTATTGTTGGTATAATGGTCATAAGGTATATTTACTCTTCGTTTAATATACATTGCCATAATTATTACATAATCTAAAGCAAATTATTTGTTATAACAAGAGACATCACATAATTATTTATGTGGCATAATAGTTGCATGACATAAATGGGTTAGGTTAGGTTGGAACTGCGACTCCGCATAAACGAATAGCTACCTAACAAAAGGAGGGTTAGGTTAGGTTAGAACTTTGACCCTCCGTAGAATAAAATACTCTAGGAAAAAAAGTGGTTTAGGTTAGGTTTGAACTGCGGCCCCGCAGAACGAAAACCGTGTAAAAATTGGTTAGGTTAGGTTAGGTTAGATTGGTTGGTAGAACTGCGACCTCCCTAGGATAAAATAGCTAGCAAAAGCAGTAGGGCTGCGTACTAGTTATAAAAAGTATGTAAAACTTTACGTTATCAGTAAATGAAATATGACAAAAAATGTTATACAATATATGTATTTATACTTGATAAAATTGTATGAAGTATTACGTTATACAAAAATATAATATAACAAATGTCATTATAAAATATGTCTATATACTATTTGAAAATTATATTACATTAGGCATTATATCAATGACAGTTTAGATGAAATCACAATATAATAAAGGAAACGTATAATAAAAATTACATTATAACATACAATAATATATCAAGTGGCGTTATAATTATAACAAATGTATGATAGTTTTTTTTATAATTATATTAAGCATTACACACCCGACGGAGCCTTAACGTAGACGTCCACAGGGCCGCATCGCACGCAACAGCCGGTCTAGCCAAGGTTACAATCGCTATCGCTTCGACAACGAAAAGCTTTGTCTCTCTATCACTCTTCCATATTAGTGCGACAGTGACAGTTGCGTTTCGATGGCTACGGTGCGTAAGCGATTGGCATCTTGGCTACGCGGCCTGATCAGTGGACGCACTTGTGTGACCTTCTACACAAAGAATACCAAGTAGGCAAGTATACCAACTAAAACCGGGCAAGTGCGAGTCGGACTCGCGCACGAAGGGTTCCGTACCATAATGCAAAAAAAAAAACAAAAAAAAAAGCAAAAAAAAAAACGGTCACCCATCCAAATACTGACCACTCCCGACGTTGCTTAACTTTGGTCAAAAATCACGTTTGTTGTATGGGAGCCCCATTTAAATCTTTATTTTATTCTGTTTTTAGTATTTGTTGTTATAGCGGCAACAGAAATACATCATCTGTGAAAATTTCAACTGTCTAGCTATCACGGTTCGTGAGATACAGCCTGGTGACAGACGGACGGACGGACGGACGGACGGACGGACAGCGAAGTCTTAGTAATAGGGTCCCGTTTTACCCTTTGGGTACGGAACCCTAAAAAAACCGCTGCGTGCGATGCGTCCGATGCGTGTGCGATGCCGCCCCATGGACGTGTACCTAGCAGTGATCAGTGGTACAGCAATACCGGCCCGGTGTCGCGACGCAATCGCGTGGCTGTTAAACGCGCGTTTGTATCGATGCATAAAGTCGCAATGTGTGGAAAGGCCCTAAGGCAAAAGATGTATATAGTTATTTTTGACGTGAACTGTTGGAACACATCACAGTAGGTATCGCGCCTATATGTGGATCGTGTCATTGAACTTGTTAGATTCGCCTATCGAGGCCGTTCCGGGAGTTTACGAATCCAGTGTGAGCTAGTGGAAGCAATTCTTGGGTTGATTAGGAAGAACAGTTCAAATAGGTACTATACTTATACTTACAAGCGATATCATAATTAAAATAAAATAAATGTATGCTAAATGTCTATAGAGCCGTAAAAATACAGTCAAGGTATTAAATATCGACATGAACAAACTGCCAAAAATATGTACACACTACTTTAATAAATTAATAATGTAGGGGCAATAAGGTGGTGTATACTTGTATACATATTTTAATAAATTAATAATGTAGGGGCAATAAGGTGGTGTATATGTCGTAGTCAGATCGTATAATCCGCCGTATTACATTACGGCTAGCCGTTATCAAAAACAGGGGCGTTTTGAAATGCGGCGGTTCGACGATTAGCCGGATTGTCATTGCGATACGTTCTTCAATAAGGCGGCCAACGTTTAGCCGCATCGTACTACTATTTTAGATTGTAGAGTGACCAGTTCTTTCGGTCGCCTACGTAACCGGAGTTTGAAAATGTATGCAATTTAATTTATTTTTACCATGGTCCCACCGCACTACATGTGTTTCTTTTCCAAAACATTTCCTTCACAACTTAAATAGACGGAGCCCCGCAAGCGGGGCTCCTATTTCTGGGCGGTTTGCCCTTCGGGCATCTGAAGCTACCTAACGAACCTAACCTACTTACCTACCTACGATTTTTTCCCCAAAGTGTAATGTTTTCACGGACGTCTCACTAAACCAATAGGTAGGTAGGTTAGGTTCGTTAGGTAGCTTCAGATGCCCGAAGGGCAAACAGCTCAGAAATAGGAGCCCCGCGAAGCGGGGCTCCGTCTAGTTAAGTTGCGAAAGAAATGTTTTTTGAAAAGAAACAGTCCGACGAACTCCAGATTTGATGGACACCCCAGCGTTTGTCAGGCAGCGCCACGGGTGTTAAAAATGGGAACTAAAAACTGTCAAAGCGGCGGCTAATGACTCGCTGTATTACATTACGGCTAGCCGTGTTGAAGAACGTATGGCGCCGAATACATTCCGGCGGATTCTCATTCAGCCGCATTCAATCCGGCTAATCGTTAAACCGCCGCATTTCAAAACGCCCCTGTTTTTGAAAACGGCTAGCCGTAATGTAATACGGCGGATTATACGATCCGACTGCGACATATAGTTGTATACATATTTTAATAAATTAATAATGTAGGGGCAATAAGGTGGTGTATAGTTGTATACATATTTTTGTCACGTGTTTAATACCTTGACTGTATCACCATAAAGTCCGGAATTAATGAGTTTAATGACCAATGTCACCAGTCCAGAGTAGTCCAGACAGACGCTACTAGGTTATTAGTAATAAATACTAGTCTCGCTAAACGAAGCGATTCAGCTTGGAATTGGTACAAAATGTATTGTTGTTGACAGTTTATTATAAACATGTGCCTTTACGTTCAAGCGTTTTATTTTTCCCCCTTCCTTTTCTATTTTATTTTGTCCCATAAGAAATCATACATATTTGATCTGCCGTAAATTTACGAAATGTATGATTTCAACCATTATTTTCGGAGTTTAAGAGCCCATCAACGTGCACACTAGCGCCACTGCTAAATAATCGTGATTATTTAAATTTAACGAAATATATTTAAAAAACCGGACAAGTGCGAGTCGGATTCGCCCACCGAGGGTTCCGTACTTTTTAGTATTTGTTGTTATAGCGGCAACAGAAATACATCATCTGTGAAAATTTCAACTGCCTAGCTATCCCGGTTAATAAGATACAGCCTGGTGACAGACGGACGGACAGCGGAGTCTTAGTAATAGGGTCCCGTTTTTACCCTTTCGGTACGGAACCCTAAAAAGGAGGCCGCTACGTACTGTATTTTGTATTTAAGTACCTTTTGAATACATCAAACTAGTTTATATGTTGCTGGATTCGTCAATCTATGCGTCCAAAGCAGGGATGTTGTGGATGCCGATTTGACATCCGCGGATGCGGATGCAGATGCAGATATTTAAAGGCTCACATCCGCGGATGCGGATGCGGATGTCAAGATTAGGTACTTAGAAAACGTCAAATATTACATTTTTAGTATTTTTTTATTTAAAAAAAAACGAAACGTTAAGTATTTGAGCAAGAATATAGTATAGGTGCGTTATATTTAATAAACAGTAACTTGGCCGACTTTTCTGGATCTAGAGTATCTAGACGATTTCGTTATAGGTAATGACGAAATTACCTAGCACTTACGCCGCCGCTAAGACGTTCCTGTACCGACTGACTTGGTCGACATCCGCATCCGCATAAGCTCCGCATCGACTTTATGCGGATGCGGATGTTCCGCGGTTGCGGATGCGGATGCGGATGTTCGCAACATCCCTGGTCCAAAGTTAAAACGGCCGTTTTTGTATTGAGTTCATAGATCGACAAATCCAGCTGTTCAACTTTCGTTTGAATATCGGTTTTAGGTGACATCTCTATTAGCCTATAACTTCCGGTAGGGTTAGTTACATACAACACTAGCCGCTTCCGGCAGCCATTAACCTTCTAACCGATCTACTAAAAGTACGTTGCTCAGAGTTAAAATTGTGGAATAATTATTGTAAAGCCAACTTTCGGTCAGATTCTGTACTTTCGAAGTAATTTAGAGAAGTGCCAATTACATTGTGCGTGTGGAGAGTGACAGGCCTTGCAGGGAGGTATTCCGGGTTAAGGTAACGATAAGCCGAGCTCGCACGTTCTCCGCCACCGTGGAATCCTCGGGGAGCGAGCCTGAACCCGCACGAACCTTCACCATCATTAACATAAAGGTATGTGATTGTGCACTGTTCTAAGTTGTTATTTCTCGTGAATTCGATTTACTTAAATATTTAATAGCAAAAGAAAGTTTTCGTCTTAATGTAAAAACCATACAGTCCATTTTAAAATTATTTCGATTCAACCTCTCGTTTAAACACCAGCCAATAAAAAATAGTTTGATGTATTCAAAAGGTACTTAAATACAAAATACAGTACGTAGCGGCCTCCTTTTTTAAATATAGTTCGTTAAATTTAATTTTTATTGCGATTATTTAGCAGTGGCGCTAGTGTGCACGTTGATGGGTTCTTAACACCGCGGGCCGAAAGTTGACGCTTTCCGACTGAAAGGCAGAAAAAAATGCTGTACTTGACGCGCGGCACCCGGGTCGGGTAACGTTACAATTACAAGCCGTTAATAACAATTGCGTGAACATCAAAGTAAAACAGCTATTACTTGATATATACGAACATTACGAACACGCTTATCGCTTATATTAACTTACTTATGTAACGCCAAAGTGACTTCCTTCAGATAAAGTTCCTTGATCTCGCCAATTGATTAACAATTGGGCCGGCTATTCAGATCATTCGGATGTGACCTCAACGGACAATACTATAGTTTGTCAAAGGACTGTCTCATTTCAATGCTATGACATAAGGGCCACTACACACGGGTCTTAAATTAAGAATCTGTATTGTCTATGGCAGTGTTTTTGATACTTGTCATGATGCGACCCCTTGGTTATTTAAAATATCGCGATACCCTGCGCTCACATGTCACACCTGTTTTTTTTATTTTTAGAAGCTTTTATTTATCTTGCAATGTTTGTATGTATGTATGTTATTAGACCCACATCCCATTATTAGAAACAAACTTCACATATGTAAGTTGGTGACAATGACAATGCAGTATTATGGTACGGTCGAGCTGATCTGGAGATGGAGACAGGAGGTGGCAGGTGGCTATAGGAACTCGATAAAACAACTCAACTTAATTGTGTTTGAGATTGTTACAATTGTCTTGATGAGTACTATGTAGTTGACCGTTGAAAGAAAATTACAGTCAGCGATAAAAGCATGTATCAAAAATGAGATCGTATTTTTTTTGTAAAAGCCATACGAAAGGCAGAAACGAGAATCAAAGTCAAATGTTAAGAATTTAGCAATTTTAAAGTATATTATTTCATTTCAGAATATCATGGTCAAGGCATGGACGCGGGAGGGAACAATTTTGACTCCGGTGAGTGTTTTATGTATTCTATTAACACGCGACAGGTCTGGCGACAGGTCACACTGACATACCTATGTAAGTTTGCAAGCGATTGAGAGGCATATACAGAAACCTTCAAGTAAAGAGCGTATTAGGTACTCGTATCTTAAAGGCCGGCAACGCACTTACAACCCCTTTGGTGTCCATGGACGACGGTAATCGCTTAACATCAGGCGATTCGTCTGCTCGTTTGCCACCTTTATCATAAAAAAGGTTAACAACATAAGTTTTAAATAAATAAGAATGTATTATCCGACCCTTACCTACTCGTGGAAGGCAAAGTAATCAATAACATCTGGTTGGTCCCTTTGGTGGGACATAGACTACCACTCGCAGACTACGCTATGTTTTGATTTTTCTTTATTTAGGATTACCAACAGACAACACATCTTACACGTCCTTAAATCTATGTAGGGTGACTGCTATAGTTATTGGCCCATCCATAGTAATTTGTCACTCTTAACAAATCAGAAAGGCAATAGAAGTCTTATTGTTAACAGTAGCCAATTACTATGGAGTGGCTAATCTATAACTACATATAACATAGCAGTCACCATACAAACTGTAATAAACGGTTTTTTTTTAATCTACATATTTAAAAGGGGTCATCCATTAATTACACGACGATTACGAATTTCTAGGTTTTTTTACCCCTCCCCCCTCATTGTCACATTTGGTCACATTTGGCAAACCTCTCCCCCCCTGGTGTGACGTCATTTTTTCAACGAAATCGGCAAATCGAATTAAGTAGGTTGTACCTATTATTACATTTTATCAAAATATTTTTGAAAATACAAAGTAATTTTATAACCCAAAACGTTTGAATGCCACGCCTCTCATTGCGGCATAGTCAATTAGGCCATTTTGGCCATTTTTGAAGGGCTCTAGCGCCTTAAATAATAAAAATATCAAAAAAATCAAAACGGTCCGACACAGATATTGACAATATTAATCTGTGTTGAAAAAATCATTGCTCTAGCTTCAAAAACCACGGAGGAAAACGAGGAGTACGTTTGTATGGAGATATGACCGTTGGCTCTTAACTGTACAGCGAATTAAATAATTTAAATAAGTCAGTGACTTCACAAAGTTTGTGACTCCCCCCTCCCCCCTAAACGTGTGATGTAATTAATGGATGACCCCAAAGAAGCCTTTATCAATGAGACATGCCGGCTTCGTTGGGCCTCTACATAACAGAGTTTCAATAAGTGTTACTAGATATCAAAAAGAACTGTACACGAATTTTGCAGTTTTAGACAGGGCTCCGCCGACATCGAGTGAAAACCCCCAATATCAGTTACTGCATAACCTCTAGCTTGAAATAGTTGTGCCCTCTCGTCTCAAGTCCGAACACATTCCAAAGTGATATACATCCTGCTGTAATAAAACGTCTTATATACCCCGTCTAGTAAGGGAGCGATCTGTGGGTGGGAAAACTCAAGTTGAAGACTTTACCTCTCTATTGCAATCAATTATCTTTGATCATAAAAAAACTCAATTTTGGCACTTTGTCCGTATAAATACGACCTTGAGTATACTTAGCGCCACTTGCACCATCTCACTAACCAGGGGTTAAGCGGCTAAACCGTTAGTTAACCCAGTGTCAAATTGTACTGGTAACCATGGTAACTCCAGGTTTAACCGGTTAACCCTGGGTTAGTAGGATGGTGCAAGTGGCCCTTACGAATTCACATTGGACATAAAACTAGCACCGTATGCGATGAGCAGTGAGTGATGCAAGCTGTATGTAATCGATCGCGGTTTCTAATCGGCCGTTATGCTCATTCCTTGTTACGTCCATAGCCCGGTTTTAGGGGGCAAAAACGTACCAGTTCTGGTGATTAATTTAATATCGACCCAAGTGTTATGGATATCGATAGCTCACTCTAGCGGACCTCGATATGTGGATATTGGGCATGAGCACTTTTTTACAAGCTTTTATTTAGTTTCACCTGACCGTTGTCTGTAATCAAATCTTGCAAGTAAAATTTGATCCACTTCACGGTTTCCGATTGAGCTGAAATTTTGCATACATACGTAAGTCGGGTAACAATGCAATATTATGGTGTCATCGAGCTGATCTGATGATGGAGACCGGAGGTGGCCATAGGAACTATGTGATAAAACAACGAAACCTAATTGTGTTTGTGGTTTTTAGAATTGTCTCGATGAGTATTAGTTGCATGTGGAAAGAAAAGTACAGTCAGCGATAAAAGCTTGTACCAAAAATGAAATTTTTGCCAAAAACTTATTGTAATTGATACTTTTGAACGCGAACGTAGATTTTCTAATTTATCCCCGTTTGGAAGTTTTCTAGAATAGCAGATATTTTTCCGCATTGGTTCATCCGCTATTTTAGATGCCGAGTGTACTGTACACGACTGAACCCGAGTTCACTGACCTGTCCCATGACCAGCGCTCGCATTGGTCGCTCCGCCATCAACTGCAGACGGTGCTAACGTTTATTGCTCTCCGCCGTCGGCATCGTCCGACCATTGACAATTATTAAACCTTATTGCCAAAATATAAGGTCCTTCAGTGAATGTTGACTAACCTCCCAAGTCCGGATGTTCTTTTAAAAGGGCAAAATCAAATCGAAATTTTAAACTAGGTATAATGGATGAAAGAAGTTTTCAAATTCCAAAATGGTCCCTAGTCCAAGGGAGGCTAAGATTCATTGATTGTATATGATGTGTAAAATCTAAGGAAAAGATCTGCCCCGAGTTTGACAGCTGGAGATGGCGCTGTATGGTACCATATGTTTTGTGAGGACTGAGCTGTCATACATCAACTTTTGACACCAAAGTGCCCGCATAGTTTACGGAGCCGTACAGCGGCATTTAGGGAATATACCTATATTACGTGTCCTATTTTTAAGCCCCTCCCAGCCCTCGGTGACCGCCGCTATGCCCGTGTTTGTGAACCTCGCAAAATTTGGCTAAGGATTGACAAAATCCCGTGTATAAATTGTGCCTCTTATCACATAATAAACGCAAACATAGCAGGCCTCACTGACGAAATTTGACATATTGAATAATCTCACAGCGGGCGTTGATCCCATCTAATTTTAGCCCGAGTACGCGTCAGCCTTATGTCATTGCCACAAGGTTGGATCTTGCTTGTAGAACGGTATAAGGTTTCTCCCGTACACGCGTACTAAAAGCGCTTAGGCGGTTTTCACATTGGGTCCGTGTAATAACCGCCTAACTGATTACATACTTTAACTCGTTGTAATAAGGGTTAGGAATGGTTAGTTACTGATTTGACGATGGTTCCTAAGCACAGACCACGTCAATTAGGTACTAGATGGAGCACATAAGACAGTTGAAGTCCATCATACATAAGCGATCCCGTATACTAAGGGTGCGACCACTTATTTCGGTTGCGCCCACAACTACGACCAGTTCTCGTAGACCTAAATCAAAAATATTAACAATAATTTAGCTTTGGGGGTGTAACTAGTAGTATAGTATAAAATGGTGTAAAATATAACTTGGTTGTAGTCGTTGTGGAGCTTAAATCGTAACATTTTAAGAGTAAAATTACACCTATGTGTGGTGACCTCGTGCTCTTTGTAAACGTTTCATAATACGGTGGCTGTGTAGTCTGTGTTCCTAAGTCTATGTTTGTTCGGTTTGTAGACGCAGGTGCTATAATTTTGACGGAGTGTGGGTGTGCCCGTGTGCTTATTGTCTGGCTGGCGTACAGTCAGCGTCAGTAGTATCGGATGAGACTATGTCACTCATTCATAATTACCTACCTATTATATCAGTTCATAAAATTAAAGGAGAAGTGGAGAATCTCATTGTCTCGGGCGAGACCTGACCTCGCGACCCCGGGACACCTGCCCGCCGCTCTACAAACTGAGCTACCGAGACTTTTACCCGTTGACAGCGAATATACTTATCATGATCCTTAATATGCGCCTTAGGAGGGCGCGTAGCCACGTACGGCTACCGTAAGAGTATTACACATCTTAAACGGCTACCGGAGTTACAAGTCGTATTGGAAATTCACCAGTTACGATGTGCTACCCCAATAATGAATTAATATTGTATTAAGCGCAGAAACGTCTGCAAACAATGTAAACATACCAAAATGACAGCAGACATAAAACCGTCTGGGACACATAGTGGATTGCCCTAATCATCGGAACTAGGTACTCATTAGTAGGTATTACACGAATCGATTTGAATTAAAAATTAAACAATACTAATTAGGTAAAATTGTACCGGAGTCCGTCTATGCTAAGTTTGCACTGACTAAGGTCACTGGGAGGAAGACCGCCATATAACATTTTTGGTTGGGAAGATCGGGAAGATTGGGAAGTCATAGAGCAAGCAAGATCTTTCGTAATTGCACACGTAGGTACTTCGCTCAGATACAGTCAAAAAGGAAGAGCTTGGCTCCATCTGCTCTACCGACCTTTTGTAAGTGGTGTACGTGACGCAAGCGCAAGAGTTAGAACAATTTTGGAAGGCGTCATGAACGTTTTGAAGCTGCATCATGCATGCGCCGCGCCTTTACCTTACGCCATCTCCATATAATTCGCGCCTTATGGTTTGAATCCACAACCTCCGGTTTAGAAGTAGGTACTTGAACTAAAGAATCCATCGTTATTTTATTTTTATATTTTTCTTATGTTTAATATGAACTACTTAGCAGTGTCTATGGTACAGTCAGCAGCAGAAGTCGCTATACACTCCAAGTGCTCAAAGAGAGGTAAACGTTTAAGCTGTCAAAAAGTTGTTGACTGTCATGGTAGTATTTACTTGTGAGCGCTCAACGTGTCACAAATATCTTAACAGTCGCTATTCATTAATTTCTACACTTACAACAAGCCATTGATACCTTAGCTGTCAAAAAACCACTGGTATCTAAGCGGTCAACGTGTCAAATATATCTGAACAATATGGAAAAATAGACGTTTAAAGCATACAAGTATGGTCGAATATTGAATGAAAAATAGCCATGCTAATTTCAGGTAAAGCGTTTTGACAATCATCGAAAGCAGTACAGTATTGTCATCACATACATCTATCTCACGTTTTGTCCTTCAACCATTTGACAGGGGCCTCTCGGTCAACTTACTACCAACTATTTCTTTTAGGGCCACTTGCACCATTCACTAACCCAGGGTTAACTGGTTAAACCATGGAGTTACCATGGTTACCAGTATAATTTGACACTTGGTTAACGGTTTAACCGATTAACCCCGGGTTAGTGGAATGGTGCAAGTGGGCCTTAGCAGAATCGTCAAAACGAATGACACATAGCGAAAGCTAACTGAAGCCGAATTTAGAGCCAATTGTCAATTAAGGCACGTTGTGGTCTCAGTAATGCAGGCGTTTGCTTTTCAAAGCAGAGACCGCGGGTTCAAATCTCAGTCGCACGCACCTAGAGATTACAGCTTTTTATTTAGTTTTTGGTTTCATTTCTATTATTAATTTGTGTCTTCTGGTTTTATGTTAATTTCGCATTAGTTTATATAATTTTTGAAGATATGTCACATTTAGCGTATCTGCGACTTCTAACAGGACGTTGTAGGCTTGAACCCGCAGTGGGCGTTCCTTAGATTACTCCTGTGCGGAATGCCATTTGATGTTTACTGCTAGGTTATACTAACAATAAGTTCAAAGATATATATAACTCCGTATTAGGGTTTCTGCTCGAGAATTCTCGAGGCGATAAATCTCGAGAAATTTGTCCTAAGTCGAGACGGGAAAAAATAACTCAATGCCTCGAGAACTCGAGAAATAAATCTCTTGTCATCAGTAAAAAGAAAACACGCGTACCTATAACACGTGATGTGTCTATAGTGTATTTCTTTAGGTAGGTTAATTGATGTAAAGAATGTTTTTTTTTTACATTTTCTGGTACTCATACCAGTTATTAGGTAGTTATATAGCCAACCAAATAAAAACTGCCTTGATCCGTCCCCTATCGTTCTGGCTTCAACCAATTACTTATGAAAGAAATTTATCAACTTGAATATTCTTGCCTAATGAAATACCATATTTTGGTGTGTTTACATTTTGTTAAATACCTATCTAAAGAAATGCACTACCTATAGCATATCACATCGCCGGCGCACGTCTGCACCTACAGTTATTTTTTTGGTTGTTGTTGAATTTTTGATTATTAAGTGCAATTTATGGTTAAAAAATTTATCATATTATGTTTGATTATTGATCTCACCTACGATTCGTATGAGTCTGATTTGCAATAAAGCAAAAATAAAATAACATGGTGTGTTTTACAACTTTCAAAATTTCTCGAGATACTCGAGAAACTCGAGAAATTAAAAAGGTCGAGAAACCAGAAACCTTACTCTATCCTCTCTGCTAAGTTGTAAAAACAAAATTCGTCATTCCTATGGTCAACAGTTAGCATATTACGTATATGCATGGCATGGCACCGTTCTTGCGGATCATGAGTCCAACCAACAAAATAAAGAGAGGAGTTATAGTTGGATATGTTTAACACCTTTACTGTTCGTGCTCCTCACGTGGGGCCACGGCTAGCCTCTATTACAAAGCCATAAGGTTTACATGTCAGATTGGGACAGTGAACGTGTTACGTTTCAATACAATTATTTTCTCCTCCGTTCTTTGATCGATTCGGAGCATCGTATTTTAGTACTATACAGGTCGCCCATTTAGATCGGTCAGTATTGGAAAATCTAAAACTATACGACATACACCGATCTCTTCTTAGGAACCATGTCATCGATTTTAGTAACAAGAAAAACTGCATTCATACATTTAAAAAAATGTATGTAACATGTATTGAAAAAAAGGTGGTCTTTTCGAAAACTTACTAAAATAAATTAAAGGATATGAAAACAATGCATTTTATTCATTTCAGACATCATGTTTCATAGTAACATTTACTTCTTAAGACCTACGCAATCGATACCTATCTAAATAGAAATAGTCTTAGTTTTATTTTTCATAACGTTCGGGGTTCGATTCCCGAGCAGAGTACACATTTTTTTAAATCTATGAATGCAGTTTTTCTTGTTACTAAAATCGATGACATATGGTTCCTAAGAAGAGATCGGTGTAGGTATATCTTATAGTTTCAGATTTTTCCATACTGACCGATCTAAATGGGCCATATACATACTATTATATTTTAGTACAATAAGCGGGCTAAATAAATATATTAACATATATATGCTCTACGGTTTGGAAGAACGGCCGCCTATGACAGTTAAACCCGACCGATCGTTCTCGTAGAACCTACTTATTTATTGTCTAAGTTTGACACTTGACGATAAAATAGAAAATACTTCTTTAAGAAAGGATGTGTCAATTCGTAGCTGCTACAATATTTTTTAAAAAGTTAAACAGTTAAAATGTTGATGCTTAGTTACCATTGAAATAACAACTGCTTAGCAATTGGTGGCACCCTGGCTGCTGACGTACGTGATTGGCAGTGCGTGTAGGTATTAATGACAGCAGCTTGAATTTGAATGCTTAGTTACCACTGACTTTCTAACCGTTATTGTCATTGTAATTAAATAAGGGTATATGTGTTAAAGAAAAACTTAGAAGTTAAGATATATGTGACGAACTGAAAGCCTACGTGAAAATGACAACTTAGATGTCCTTATTTTTGTGACGATTGAAGTGTATATGTTTTCTTGGACACCTTGCCCGCTCAGGTATATCTGCTGCTGACTGTACTAGCGAATATGAGAACGCATGAGAAATGGGAACGCATTCGCACGTATAGTATGAAATTTTTAAAGTAGGCAAGCTTAAGAACCGGGCCTCTTTGGCGCAGGTACAGTCACCGGACTAATTGTTGAGCCATTTATGGTTTGCTTTACATTAGACATTTCATACCGTCGATAGATATATTAACAACCAAATTGCTTGAACCATAAATGGCCCAACAATTAAAGTCAGTGACTGTTCCAGGTAGGTTACTGTGTAGCTAACCATAAGTTTCAATATAACATTCTTTGAAGTTTCAGGGACGATAAATTACTTAGTATCAGATTTGAACGTCACGCCTAGGGCTCATCATAATCAATCATGTCGGCTACGCCTAGGTTGAGGAGATAACAGCTTTCGGGGCTTGTATCTAGGCCCTGGATGCCTAATCGATAATACCTGGGCGGTGGTATTATCTACACTTAAGGCGCCGTGAGTTCAGGTCCTCCTCCGAACGCAGCTCGCTGAGCACCGAGCGGACAGCCGTGCGTGCCCGGGATCGCGGATATGAATGTAAATCATCATCATCTCAGCCGAAAGACAAGGGTCTCCACAGCGAACCGTCATTCGCTGCCCTCAACCCACGGTTTCCCGCGACTTTAACCAAATCGTCGGTCTGCGTCTTCCGGTACGTGGTCGCCACTCGAGAACCTTTCTGCCCCATCGGCCATCGGTTCTGCGAGCAATGTGGCCAGCCCACTGCCACTTAAGTCTGGCAATTCTCTGAGTTATGTCGACAACTTTGGTTCTCCTGCGGATCTCCTCATTTCTGATTCGATCACGCAGGGAAACTCCGAGCATAGCTCGCTCCATTGCTCTTTGAGTGACCTTGAGCCTTCTTATGAGGCCCATTGAGGCTCACAATGGGCCTCATAAGATATGATTGTTATTGAATTGTTATTTTTAGTTAATTTATAAAAAGTTTGTGTGTTTGTGCCTTTTAGACCTATGTGCGTGATTAGATTACCTTCTTTATGCTTCTATCGAACGAGGTTTCAAATCGATGAAGTTACTAGAGAAAGGCTTCAAGATTGCTATTTGAATTTTTTGGCAAATGTATTATGATCTAAAAAGCGCTACGAATTTTCAAAAACTGCAGGCTGAACCCACTGTACCTTAAAAGATCCCCAGGCTCTATCTAGAGATATATACATTTACATTTGTTTGCGAAAAAGTCTCCCTCTCTTTCTAATCAGTATTGTGCTTGCTAGAGACATGGATAATGTTACCTAGCGCGACTTGCAAGGTGACAACTAGGCCACCGCCGCCGCCGCGTTGCTGGTCGCTTGCGTCCGGTCCGCTGCTTTACTACTCGTAGGCAGCCGTAATGTTGCAAGAACGCGTCGTTCGATGAGTGAAGTGAAGTGTCCGTGTGTTGCAGGCCAGCAGCCGCAGGAGCAGGAGTTGGCCACGAAGATGCTCCAGATCCAGTCCAAGCGGTTCTACCTCGACGTGAAGCAGAACCGCCGCGGCCGGTTCATCAAGGTCGCGGAGGTGAGTTTTATGGATGTCTCGATCTCACTGTCATTTTTCAATTGTACCTATGGAGTAAGTAAAAATTTGCATACATAAAGTGTCAATGCAATATTATGATACCATCGAGCTGATCTGATGATGGAGGAACTGGGTGTTTAATGATCGCTATAACAATAAATGATCTATTGGAGGAACTCTGTGATGATGTGATGAACAACGCAACCTAATTGTGTTTAAGATATTTAGAATTGTCTCGATGAGTATTAGTTGCATGTGGAAGGAAAAGTACAGTCAGCGATAAAAGCTTGTACCAAAAATGAAATTTTTGGCAAAAACTTATTACAGTGCAGCTCTAAATTTGAACATATGTTAAAAAATTCTAAGTTCTACCTATAGCGGCTTAGGTATCTCACAGTAATAGAACTGGTGTATATTTAGCCTACCTATTACTATTATCGATATATTCCAGCAATATATGATTGAGTTCGCCGATATTATGTAAGCTGATAGCGGCGGTATCCACGATAATGATCAGACGTAATATCAGCTTGATAATGAATAACGTGTTGTTACATAACATAAGTTATATTATGATCTGCACAGCCAAAGAGACTCACACATTGACATGTCTGTTCCGCTCTGCTCGCCACGATATTTGATACCGAGTCATCGATACTCGACGGAATCGATTTATAAATACGTGATTTCAAGAAACATAATATAAATATATATATATATACATTTACGAATTACTTCCAAGTAAAACGGAGCATGTTTTCGAGATAAGATACAAATGTATAGCTTTAGTTTTTCTTTAGGAACGTCGTGGCCTTCTCCAAGAAGCAGCTAGGTGTGATTATAAAATGATGTGACGCCGTTATGTATAATCAAGGACACATAGCTGACCAGTCTCCGAAAATATAATAATGAACGTTATATTGACATTCAGGCAAAGGCACACAGCGGTTTTACAATAAAAGAATAATATTTTAGATGCGTGAAACACATGTCATTGCAATAAGATTAACGAATCACTTATAAGAATATGTGAACGATGGTACTAATTAGCTGTGTTCTCCAGATCGGCGCAGACGGTCGGCGCAGCCAGATCTTCCTGGCGATGTCGACGGCGGCAGAGTTCCGCGACCACCTGTCCGGGTTCAGCGACTTCTACTCATCGCTCGGACCCCCCAACCCGGACAACGTACCTGACGACGGCAAGCTCAAGTCCGAGATGATGCTCAAGGTTAGTTCCGCGACCAACTGTCCAGGTTCAGCGACTACTACTCGTCGCTCGGACCCCCTAACCCGGACAACGTGCCCGACGACGGCAAGCTCAAGTCCGAGATGATGCTCAAGGTTAGTTCCGCGACCAACTGTCCGGGTTCAGCGACTACTACTCGTCGCTCGGACCCCCTAACCCGGACAACGTGCCCGACGACGGCAAGCTCAAGTCCGAGACGATGCTCAAGGTTAGTTCCGCGACCAACTGTCCGGGTTCAGCGACTACTACTCGTCGCTCGGACCCCCTAACCCGGACAACGTGCCCGACGACAGCAAGCTCAAGTCCGAGACGATGCTCAAGGTTAGTTCCGCGACCACCTGTCCGAGTTCAGCGACTACTACTCGTCGCTCGGACCCCCTAGCCCGGACAACGTGCCCGACGACGGCAAGCTGAAGTCCGAGACGATGCTCAAGGTTAGTTCCGCGACCAACTGTCCGGGTTCAGCGACTACTACTCGTCGCTCGGACCCCCTAACCCGGACAACGTGCCCGACGACGGCAAGCTCAAGTCCGAGACGATGCTCAAGGTTAGTTCCGCGACCACCTGTCCGAGTTCAGCGACTACTACTCGTCGCTCGGACCCCCTAACCCGGACAACGTGCCCGACGACGGCAAGCTCAAGTCCGAGACGATGCTCAAGGTTAGTTCCGCGACCACCAGTCCGAGTTCAGTGACTACTACACATCGCTCGAACCCCTCAGCCCGTAAAACGTGCCCAACGACGGCGACGGTAAGCTCAAGTACTAATTGTTGCTTAAAGGTATCTTATCTCGAAGTTGTCTTTTTCTGGGTTTTTATATAAATCATATACCGATTGATTGTGTGTGTCGCAGGACAACAGGCGCTACTACCTCGACCTGAAAGAGAACTCGCGCGGTCGCTTCCTGCGCGTCTCCCAGACCATCACCCGCGGCGGGCCGCGCTCGCAGGTGGCTCTGCCCGCGCAGGGCATGATCGAGTTCAGAGACGCGCTCACCGACCTGCTGGACGACTTCGGCACCGACGACGGAGGGTGCGTCCCACACACACACACACACACACCACACAGATTTTACCTGTCTCAAGTTTTGTTCTAGAAAAAAATTGAAAATTAACAAGAAATTGATAGGTATTCGTAGGACTGACAGGTAACACCTATGCTGGCGCCATCAGTAAATACTCCACCGGCCGGACGGAATGAGGTTTCATTGGTTTCCTATACTAAAGATATGCGTTTTTCATCATTCTTAAGTTGTGGGCTACATACAGACCTGATAGTGATAAGACTGATAAGACACGCATAAATGCATATCAAAAAAAATGGCAGAAGCGATGGAGTCCGTCCGGATCCGTCCGCGTCCGCGAGAAGCCGACCGGCTTGCGGCCGTACAAATGTGAAATGCGCTCCGACTCCGCCCGTTCAGTGAGACTCGTACTGTAAAGCCAAAAATTAACTAATTACCATATACCAAAGGGGTATGTATGTTCGTGTATGTAATTGTATGGCCCCTCATGCGAAATTAACACAACATAACGTTGACGTAGATCCGTGTCGGGTTCCAGCTTCAAGGGCGAGCTGCCCGAGGGGCGCCACCTGCGCGTCGACAACAAGAACTTCTACTTCGACATCGGCCAGAACAACCGCGGGGTCTACATGAAAGTCAGCGAGGTAACACCACACTAATTCTATTACCTATTTACCATCCCATCGAGAAAGAAAACTAGGTACTTTGGCTGTCGCATCCTCCTCATTAGAGCTTGGAATCTCACAGACATGAACCGAGAACCAAGTAGGATAGTAGTTTCCTGCTAAAGTAAAGACTATAAGCACGAATAATTTCGTACATTGACCCGCCTGTTGCTATCTCTATCGCACGCGGTCAATGTACGAAATTCTTCGTGCTTATAGTCCTTACTTTAGCAGGAAACTAAAATAAGGGCTAAATTCGGGAAACGAGCCGCTTAATCGTCGATCAGATTGATATTTCGCCTTCTCGCACTGTGGAGGGCTCTATAGGATAAGGGCATTTATTTGTGTGTTTATCACAAATATTTGTACCTGAGTTATGGACGTTTTCTATGTATAATAATAATAAATATTAGGGGACATCTTACACAGATCAAACCTAGCCCCAAACTAAGCAAAGCTTGTACTATGGGTACTAGGCGACGATATACATACTTGTATAGATAAATACATACTTATATACATAGAAAACAACCATGACTCAGGAACAAATATTAGTGTTCATCACACAAATAAATGCCCTTACTGGGATTCGAACCCAGGACCATCGGCTTAGCAGACAGGGTCACTATCCACTAGGCCAGACCGGTCGTCAAAGTATATAAGTATTATATATACCTATGTATTATATATATCGTCGTCTAGTACCCACAACACAAGCCTTATTGAGCTTACTGTGGGACTAGGTCGATCTGTGTAAAATTGTCCTGTAATATTTATTTTGTTTATTTATTTATTTATTTATTTATTTATAGGATTTTTTTTTGCTCATTTAGTTTTTGTTTTTTTTTTGTTTTCTCTAAATGGCGGGGCTATGGGGATTTGCGAGGTCTACAGCCCACAGAACCACTATATTATGTATATAGTAAGCTTGGTCTGACTAATGATGTGTGTGTTGTTCAGGTGAAGAGCAACTTCCGCACAGCGATCACAGTACCCGAGAAGTGCTGGGCGCGCTTTCGGGACATACTAGCCGACTACACCGAGAAGATGGGCCGCGCGCACCCCGACTCCATGCAGGTACGTGTGTGCGTATGTGAGCGCGTGTGTGTGCGAGTGTGTGTGTGTGGCCGGGACATACTAGCCGACTACACCGAGAAGATGGGCCGCGCGCACCCCGACTCCATGCAGGTACGTGTGTGCGTATGTGAGCGCGTGTGTGTGCGAGTGTGTGTGTGTGGCCGGGACATACTAGCCGACTACACGGACTAGATGGGCCGCGCGCACCCCGACTCCATGCAGGTACGTGAGTGCGTATGTGAGCGCGTGTGTGTGCGAGTGTGTGTGTGTGGCCGGGACATACTAGCCGACTACACGGACTAGATGGGCCGCGCGCACCCCGACTCCATGCAGGTACGTGAGTGCGTATGTGAGCGCGTGTGTGTGCGTGTGTGTGTGTGTGGCCGGGACATACTAGCCGACTACACGGACTAGATGGGCCGCGCGCACCCCGACTCCATGCAGGTACGTGAGTGCGTATGTGAGCGCGTGTGTGTGCGAGTGTGTGTGTGTGGCCGGGACATACTAGCCGACTACACGGACTAGATGGGCCGCGCGCACCCCGACTCCATGCAGGTACGTGAGTGCGTATGTGAGCGCGTGTGTGTGCGTGTGTGTGTGTGGCCGGGACATACTAGCCGACTACACGGACTAGATGGGCCGCGCGCACCCCGACTCCATGCAGGTACGTGAGTGCGTATGTGAGCGCGTGTGTGTGCGAGTGTGTGTGTGTGTGGCCGGGACATACTAGCCGACTACACGGACTAGATGGGCCGCGCGCACCCCGACTCCATGCAGGTACGTGAGTGCGTATGTGAGCGCGTGTGTGTGCGAGTGTGTGTGTGTGGCCAGGACATACTAGCCGACTACACGGACTAGATGGGCCGCGCGCACCCCGACTCCATGCAGGTACGTGAGTGCGTATGTGAGCGCGTGTGTGTGCGAGTGTGTGTGTGTGTGGCCGGGACATACTAGCCGACTACACGGACTAGATGGGCCGCGCGCACCCCGACTCCATGCAGGTACGTGAGTGCGTATGTGAGCGCGTGTGTGTGCGAGTGTGTGTGTGTGGCCGGGACATACTAGCCGACTACACGGACTAGATGGGCCGCGCGCACCCCGACTCCATGCAGGTACGTGAGTGCGTATGTGAGCGCGTGTGTGTGCGAGTGTGTGTGTGTGTGGCCGGGACATACTAGCCGACTACACGGACTAGATGGGCCGCGCGCACCCCGACTCCATGCAGGTACGTGAGTGCGTATGTGAGCGCGTGTGTGTGCGAGTGTGTGTGTGTGGCCGGGACATACTAGCCGACTACACGGACTAGATGGGCCGCGCGCACCCCGACTCCATGCAGGTACGTGAGTGCGTATGTGAGCGCGTGTGTGTGCGAGTGTGTGTGTGTGTGGCCGGGACATACTAGCCGACTACACGGACTAGATGGGCCGCGCGCATCCCGACTCCATGCAGGTACGTGAGTGCGTATGTGAGCGCGTGTGTGTGCGAGTGTGTGTGTGTGTGGCCGGGACATACTAGCCGACTACACGGACAAGATGGGCCTCGCGTACTCCGACTCCATGCAGGTGTGTGTGTGTGTGTGTGTGCGTGCGTGTTGCGTGCCTGTGTGTGGCCGGGACATACTAGCCGACTACACGGACTAGATGTGCCGCGCGCACCCCGACTCTATGCAGGTGAGTGTGTGTGTGTGTGTGTGTGTGCATGCGTATGCGTGTGTGTGCGCGTGTGTGCGTGCGTGTGTGTGGCCGGGACATACTAGCCGACTACACGGACAAGATGGGCCTCGCGTACCCTGACTCCATGCAGGTGAGTGTGTGTGTGCGTGTGTGTGTGGCCGGGACATAGGGGTTGTGCACAAATCACTCGAGGTGTTTTCGGCTACATTTTGATCCCCCCTCACCCTTGGTGATATTTGGTGAGGTTTTTGGCTACTTCCCCTCCCCCACATAACCTCACGTGTATTTTTTTTATTTTTTTTCATTTGACCAAATTTTAAGATACATAGTATTGTATATAGTAAATCTTGTTTATTTTTCTATTTAAGTTATGAATGTGACGAGTTGATGACTGATGACTCGCTATTTTGAAGTGCGAAGTGAAGATTTATGTTTAACGAAACCGAAAAAGGTATCTACTCACGTGGTAGGTGTTTTTTCTTAGTTTCGTTCACTGTAGAAAAATACATGTGAGGTCTCCTTATACAATTGTGCCCGACAGAGGTCTCGGAGGTTTTAACCGACAGTGCCGGAAGTACTTATGTTAAAAATGAATATTTACATACCGACTTATTATATAAAATTGGCTTCCGTGTTCCCCGTAGGAATGAACGTAGTTGTCGTAGTAAGGCATTATTTAGCATTCCTAACAGCAGAACGAAACACGCACAGCATTCATATATTGGGCGCGCATGTAAGCAGTACAATGAAAAATGTATGGATGCAGACTTGTTTGGCAGTTCATTAGGTCTGTTTAAGAAAACTGTATATTCTTTGTTGAAGTAAAGAAAGTGTGAAATGTTGCAAGCAACCGCATACTTGTAATTTGAGTCTTTTCTCTTTTACATCTATTCTATTTTTATGTAATTGGGTACTATAAGTTTACACTAATTTTATACATTTGTAAATTATCTTTGTAAATTAGGGAACTATAGGTCTATACCGAAATTAATTTGTAGCTACTAGCTAAGTTGCTCATATGTTTATTCTAAGACTGTTTGTTTCTCAATAAAAAAAAAAAAAAAAAAATATATATTTCCTGCAATTAGTGGTGGCCGTCCCTGTCTTCCATGATAAGCCCCGTAAACTAGATACGGTCTGAATAAGTTAATTAAGCCCCTCGCCTAGCGTTTGGTGATGTCGAGAGTAATCGAGGATATGTTTGCAGGGCGGCGGAAGCGCACGCGCCGGCGGCAGCGCCGCGCCTCACCCCGACACAGTAAGTGGCGTCAGCACATGTGTGTAGGTACAGGGTACGTGGAGTGGAGTGTGTACAGGCTCGCGTTGTTGCAGGAGTCGTTCGGTGCCCGGACCTGATGCGGCGGGGGGGAGGGGGAGGCGCCGCCGCCGCCGCCGCCGCCGCAGCCGCCGGCGGACCACATTATGTGTATATAGTATTTTATATACGTAGCCTGTTATAGATCGCGGCTCGCGCGGACATTCCGACCTCTGTCTCATCCTCCGTTCTGAGCGTTCATAGACGCGTTAGTTGTAAGGTATTAATGTGATAAAAACACGTTTTTGAGCTTTATTGTTTTATCTTTTTTTGTATAATTGTAATTAATTTGTCAAGTATTAGGGCGGGCGCGCCCGGGTGCGGTCTCGTTTCACGTTCGTGGCCTTTTTTTATGTCGTCGCCGCTTCAAATTTTCCTGTCAATGAGTTACTTGAATGAAATGTGACGCCGGCGAGCGGGGCGGTTTTGAAACATTAGGAAACTTTGCGCCTGTCGCGGAGTCCCTTGCCTGAAAGTTACGAAATAAATGTTTCTAAAAATTATGCTCTACGCTGACGTTAGCATAAGAACACCATACATGTGTTTGACGCTCGACGCCGCTACCGTCAGCGTCAAGCGTAATTGCTTGGAGCGTTTTTTCATAGTGGACGTGGTTAATTGTGATCGAATCCACCCCGCGCGACCCGGGCGCACCCGCAGCGCGTAACATAGGATATAAAAATTGGTAAATCTTAAAAGAGATTTTGAAAAATGTAAAAAAAAAACAAATTTAACAATCGTGCACGCCTGGCCGACATCCTAACGACATAATAAGGAGTTACGTTGATGTATAAATGCCACTTATCTAGTTCGTAGGGGTATGATTTTTTTATATGAATTATTTAATGATATATGATAGTTTTTTGACTGAAAACGAGGGAGCTCGCGGTTCGTCGATGAAAATATTAAAATATAGAAAAAAAAACCTGCTGATTACATTTTGTTTTACAACTAAATTTAAAGAACATACAAATGTAGCTTCAACTACAATATGTAGGTAAGTAAGTAAGAAATTGGGATGATATTAGCGAGCATGTGCTATGAATTCAATATGCCTTTATTTTGAACGGAAGTGTACGTCAGTACCGCGGGTTCCCGGGTGTTTACAGGGGGCAGGGAAATCATTCGGCAAGGATTCGAGCATGCAACCTTTTGGAATACCAGTCCAATCGCGCTTAACTACCTGAGGTACCAAAACTGCATTTTTCTATTTTTTTATTAAAAAAATTGTTCGCAGATTTCATCTGCTCGATAAAAATTTGTCTACGGTATACTTGGTTTTAATATGAAAATTATATTTGACCATCGTTAGTGTCGCCGGCTCGGCTATCTCGAATCATTAGATAAGCTACGCAAGCTGTGATATGTTGGTACAGCCGAGGATTACAACTTTTGTACTGCGCTGGGAGGCTCGGCCGGGCCGAACACTCAACTCCAATGGGGTTTCTAAAGGGTGGGAGAAATGCCGCGGCCGGCCGCCGCACGCTCCGGGCGAATTACAACGGAATAAGAGACATGGCAAGATTAATGCCAAAACAAATCAAATATTATTTATATTCAGGCAATACCATGATTGCAATAAATGATTATGATTATCTAAGTCTCATATAAAATCTTAAAATCATTTTGGCGACATGGTTTTCTGTTACGTCACCTGTTCCGATATAGAATATCGCGCGAGTTTTACCTCAGCTATTACTCTGAAAATATACTTCTGTTTTTTGCTGTTGAAGTAGCTCGGCATTTGCCCCTGATTAAAACTTGGAACAATTCAATATAAAAACTACAACATTTACAGTCGGTGTTAGCGTCAAGCGTAATCGCTCGGAGCGTGTTTCGTGGCCCCGGGTTAAGGCTTTAAGAGCGAGGGCGGGTTTTGGATTGGTTTTATTTAAGCGCCTGTACGGTGCGGCCGAGCCGGGTAGGTTAAGGCGTAGACACCCCGTGTTAGGGCGTGGTTTTATTGTTGTAAGCTCATCTGTACTAAGAATTTCCAGAAATTATAGGTTATTTCTACTCAGAATCAGGAACATTAGATTAAGAAAAGAAAAACTACTAGGAGAAATTTAATAAGTGTCCCAATTTAATTTCTACTATTTTTGCTTTCCATGGCGTTACCTCCATAAAGGTACCTTTGAAAGAAAATTTGTTGTACTTTTTCTTATAGTAGAGTCAATAGAGCTCGTGATTCTAAGTAGGATTAAGCTAAAATTTCTGGGAATCTTAAGAACATGCACGTTACAACAATAAAAAAAATTGCCCGTTGATCGCACTCGATGGGTCTGGTTTTTGGAACCTTCAACGAATCGTGGCAAGTCGCGGGCGGACCCGTCGAGCGCGTGGCGTGTGCGTGTATATATATATATATATATATGTGTGAGTGTGTGCGCGGGACGCACGCGGGCGGCGCGGTGCTGTGTTACCGGGGTTCCGGTGTGTTACGCGCCTGTTTCATTGTGTTATACGACGGACCCGCTGTGTGACAACGCTTCTGCCGTGTGACGTGGATGTTACGACGGTCCGCTCCGTGACGGGACGGTTCCGTTCCGTGACGCCGGTTCCGCTCCGTGACGCAAGCCGCGCCGCTCCGCTGTAGTTTAAGTTCAGCACTACACCGGGCGTCGGACGTGCCTTTATTTACTAATTGTCTTATTTTGCATTTTTTTTGTTTTTTCTTTACTATAAGTGCATCACCCGTTTTCACCCTCTAATGGTAGCTCCGCGCCGGCGACGGGCCGCGCGTTACGCGGTTACCACTGATGCGGACCCGCACGCCGCTCCGGTGTGCGAGCGAGACTGCGCTATGCACGTATAATATACCGTCCCGCGCGCACACCGGAGCTTCGCGCGGATCCGCATCAGTGAAGACCGCCTTATCTCGTTATAAATGTAATATTATGTATATCTACGAATTCGAGTCAGGTTAGTAGTAACTCGTTTTTAAAATTTTATTGTGTTACTAAATGATAGGGTAATGTTTTTTTATTAGTGGTACGTTGCCGACAGTTGTGATGTCTCCGATCCTTTTCGTCATCGCTTCGCTCGTCGCCTCCGGACTCGGAAGGGCCTTCACTAGCCTTTACCTCACTGTAACTAAAGTACTAAATAAAAGTCAATGACTAAAGACTATTGCGCAAAACGAAGTATGAGTGCATAAGTCAGTCATTATAGGCCACAGCCTATGGCTCATGGCCTGCGAAGCTGGACGCGGCGAGCGAGCGGCGAGTCCTAGAATACTTGACCTACGGAGCTAGAGTAGCCTGTAAGCTATGCAGTCATCTCCTGGAGACCATATACTAATACTAATAGTGTGGGATAAGTTCGTGACGTCCGATAAAATGTTACATATAGAAAAAAAAAGATAAAATATATAAAAAATAAATCACTTCTCTATAATAAAATAGAAATATATTTGCCGGCGGGGGCGGCGCGGGGCTTCGTGCGGGCCGCGGGGAGGCGCACTTGCCTCCGCAGGGGGCTTGCCTCGCGAGGCGACCGGTGTGCCTCCTCGCGACTAGTGGCTTAATTTTAACAACAATTTATGGTACAAAATGTAATTTTAGTTCCATAGACGTTTAAGATCTACAGAGTTTATATTTAGAGAAAAGTGATTAAAACCGACTTAGCATCGTCGATAAATATAATTAATGTTACATATATGTGTATCCGAGTGAGGAGTGACATAAATTTAATGTTAACATAGATCTATATGTTGTGAGCTAGTTATCGCGTGGTGATTACGTCGGCTGCAGGCCTCGACGCGCGCTCGGCCCCTCCAGCGGGCCTCCTGTGTAGTCGTTAAAGTCACTCCCTACCTTCTGGTATAATTTAGAACATGTGGCATGCTCCCCTATATAGTATACCACCCATTCTCCTAATGGCGGGAGTGGCCAGCGGGCCTAGCCAAGGTGACAATCGTCTATCGACAAATTCCAATCGAAAAGTCAAAATGTATCGGAATGGCAGATGCGCTGAAAAGTCGTGCGGTAATTTCATACATTATTTAAGTTTCGATTGTCGTTTTAATATTCCATTGTCACTTAGCTAGGTCCCCAGTAGTATAAGATGTGCAACGGCACGTTTATGGCCCGACACCAGTTGATGTGTAATGGTTGGGGCCCAGCGAGCGGCCTGCGGCGAGTACAGCGCTGCCCTGTGATACCGCCCCCGCACCTCCCACGCAAGCTTTCACTTCTTCTGTATGCGCTGTGCGAACGCCTGCCGAACGAACACTCACTCACCAATTACAATTATCGTTTGACTACTGACGCCCAAATACGCGATTTCAAAGTGAATTTGAAAATATATTCGCGCTTTCGCTGTTGTGTACGACTCATCAACTGAGAAACGCTCCGTATCCGTGTTCCCTCAGTGACACGGATCCGTATGTGTATCGGACGGCAGGTGCTCGCGCAGCGGCGCTCGGCGCCGGATAGTCAATTAATGTAGCGGCCCCGCTCCCCCCGCCCGCACCGGCTCTAGCTACGGGACGACAACACCGCGAAACTATAAAATAAAACAAAAAATCCTAAAAAAACAGAGTTATAATAGTACGTTAGTTTTAATTATATTTCTGACAAGAATCGATGTTTTACTAAAGTTTATTTACGCGTTCGTCCGCGGCGGCCCGCGGGCCGCCATGACCGAGCGGCATCGAACTCACGCAATACACGATTTTAACTACACGTAAGCAATACCACAGTACCTGAAATTAAGGAAAAAAAAGAGTATAAAATGTAATAGTACGGAAATAGTGGTCGAAGCACGCCGCCCCGCGGCGTCCTGCGGGTTCGATGAACGTTCAGTTTAGTTTCGGGTGGTCGATCGTACTAAGGCTTCTGTAATTGTTAAATATTGTCAAATAAAGTAATTAAAGTAATGAATCTTGCAACGTTCGTATTTGTATAGCTGGAGCGCTCACCGTAAAGTTCAGCCACTGCAGCAATCTGGGAGCTGTCTGAATCAGTCGCGAGACAAGTCGGTCGACGAATCGGCAGGTTAGCGGTTAGGGTAAACGGTTGTAGGGAACACGAGCGGCGGCGCGCGCCGGCTCCGTGCCGGATCCGTGTCGGCGCCGGCGCGCGCAGTCGGGACGAGGGTGAAACAGCTTGACTCTTTCATAATACTGAAGAAAGATTAAGGAACATGACATCAGTTTCCGTTGAAGTTTGTCCGAAGACAGACGTGTATGTAGGAGTGGCCGCGCGGGCCGGGACCCGCGTGGCGTTATCAGACGTGGGGAGTGAAGTTGAACAAATACTGCCAATCGATTGTAGGTTTATAATAATAATGGATAATGATTTGTAGAATTAAACGATTTCGAAATATTGTGTCCTGAATATTTCATATTTTATGTATAGTATCGATAACGGTGGCTAGGTGCCGTTCAAATGTTCCGCTTCGGAAAACGTTCAGTTTCGTCCGTGCCTTCAGACTTCACAAAGTAACTGACAATAGCATTGCAATCGGTTAGCGACACACTGGGAGTTTGGACGGACAGGGCCACCATGTAAATGTTTCCTTAGGGCGAGGATGGATACAAACTGTGTTCTGTAGAGTACCGAGCGACAGGGCGTTGACTAGATAGCAGGCGCCGGGCCGCCGTACCGGCTCCGGCGCGGATCCGACGCGGGGGCCCGGCGCCGTAAGTAATTTGGTGCGAATGGGGTTCGCAGAAGGAGCTAAGTTGTAAAAAAAACTAGATTGCTATATACATAAAATTGTTAGGGTTAATAGTGTTGGCATATTGGGTGTTGTGTAGGTATGGGGAGGTAGTGACGAACGACTGCTCTTGAATACTCGATAGTCGTGCCCCGTGTGAATGAAATGGTAGTTAGCTCTGATTTATTGAAGCTTTTACGAACTCTATTCAATTTGGCACCCAATATGCACAGGAAAAGTAGTTGGTAATTTTTGATATCGAGAATTCGGAATTGTGGGACTGATGGGGCTCATATGATGAGGATAAATTTTGTTCGGATTATTTGGATTATTCTAAAAAAAAACAATTCGTGTGTGACACGACTCGCTTCTCTCTGAGACTGGTTCGGTGTGCCGGGTGGGGCCGCGGCGCGACTACCGCGCGACTGCCGGACGACAGTCGCACGACTGTCGCGCGACTAACGCACAGTCGCCGCGTCGCGCCGCGGCCTCCGACCCGGATGAGATTTTGTATCCAAAGATTGTATAGTGTGATGTAATAACTTCCTATAGGTTTATTATTATTATACTAGTATTTTATACTTGTTATTTTTCTATTGTTTGACACTAGTTCGTATCGGAAATGTTTGGAACATTGTCAGATCTCCAGATCGATTTTAAAATTTAGCTGTTATAATATAAGTTGTGTACCGAAATTGTGGAGCCGGCCGCGACGCGATGCGATCGTGCCGCGGCGCCTCATATTATATCACTATGTATTTTTTGGGATGAAGGAAGTTATGTGAGCGCGCGCTATGGCATAAAATGTTACCGCGCTGTCGTCTGTCCGTTGTATAAAAGGCATTAGGGGCCTTAGCTTCGGTAATGGATAAACAAGTATGTACGTAGTTAAGACCTTAAATTCTCGACTAATTATTTTATTTCACTGATCTACGAAAATTTGTCATACATTTACCTATAGGTATGGGTAACCGTTTCTCAGTGGAACTATATAAATTATAAATGTTTATCGCTTTATTTATGTACATATTTATCCCCTACCGGGCAGTGAAAATTTTAATATAGATTTGCAAGTAAAATTGAGGCCTGATGTGCACGCAGTGTGTGAATGTCTTTATAAAGGCTCTGACAGACGGCGGCGCGGCGCGCTCGAGCGAGGAGCAGTCAAACTGCATGGTGCTTGTGTACTTACGATGGATATCATTATATTTTCTTTTCTTATACTAAAAGTGTGACGCCTATTTATTTTGTATACGATTCGAATCGATGGAACGCCGCAAGAGATGTCCATGTTTCTAATTTTAGTATTTGTTTCTTTGTAACTTCATGCCCTTTTGTGAGCGACACGTCGACGCTAGCAAAGCTAAACGTGACGCAGGATGGAAATGTGACGGCTCGGCGCGGCGTGACGCACGTGACGCAATGACGCATGCGACGAATAAAGCTTGACGATGAAATAAAATGTGTTACTTAATTAACTATTCAATGACGCATTGTGACAATCCCGAACATATGTAATTTGACAGTAGGTAAATATGACTAGATACTGGTGTGACTTTATGAAATTATGAGTATTATGACGCAACATTCTGAAGAACAAAATGAATGTGTTACATAAGCGCACTACAATAACTTAAGGTCAATACGGTTAAGTAGGTAGGTACGTATTAGAGCTCCCGATACACGTGTTACACGCTGACACGGGTACCCGTGTTCTTAAGCCCGCCGGGCTTAAGAACCCGAACTACACGAACCCGCCCGGATTCGGAAACGTTTACACGGGTACCCGTGTACATGGGTACTCGGATACACGAAATAACGGATCTTATTTACCCGCCGGTTCGACCCTTCACTCTCGTGTAGCGGAGATTCGTGCTATGAAGACATACGATCGAATATGTGGAAGGTTAGGAAGATTCGATTACCTACTTTGCAGTTTTACTGGATTGATTTGTAATGTCAATAATAGGTAGGTAAGTACAATTTGTTTCAATAATCATAAGATTAAAATTAACAATATCTCAGTAACCGTTGACTTCATTGTTGGTATTTCAGTTTCTTCATTGATGTAGTTTTTTGATAATTAAAGTAAACCTAAATACCACCACCACCATGTTACCATTTGTTGGGACGTCAGTCTTTCCGTGACCACAGCTGGTGCAACTCAGCTGAAACGTCGGAATTAAAGGTAAAAACAATGAAATTATATCGCGGTAGACCCGTTTGTGTAATTATGTGTACAAAACGCGAGAGTTTAAAGTGTTATATAAACCTAAATGATTATTTAATACAAAAGTAGATAGTTATGCTTACTGAAACCAGAGTTGGGCATTATTCGAATCATTTTTAATCTAAATAATTATGGTGAGATTAATATTCGCGAATAAATTATTCGCGAATAAACCATTCGTTTAGAATTTCGAATAAGAAATGAATTATTCGAATAAATTACACGAAGGATTTTTGTAATACACACTCAGATGGCAAATCTGAATAGGTATGCAACTGCAGCGTATTTTAGAGCCAAGGAAAATTTTGGGAAAGTCCCCAACTGACCGTCGCCATCTATGGTGGGGACAAATGGGAATTGTTTATATGCAGCGCCTATTCCCATTTGTTCCCGGCCGGGACAAGTGAGAATACATCCGATATTTGTGTAAAATATTATTATGTAGGGTCTACCCATATGTTCCCCGCGGAGATAAATGGGAATTCACCCATTATTGGTAATTATTAGTAATATGGGAATACACCAATAATGGGTGCATTATTGGTGTATTCCCATTTGTCTCCAATTCACGTGACCTACGCCATGCACGAGGCGGGGACAAATGGGAATGTTTATATGAATTTTGGTGTTCCCATTTGTCCCCGATATTGGCGTTGCCATTTGTCCCCACCTCAAAAGATTTCTATGCAGCGTCTTTCCCCATAAGTTTCTCGCGGGAACAAATGGGAATACACTCTTTATTGGTGTATTCCTATTTGTTCCTGCCCTACGTGACCGCCGCCATACGTGAGGCGGAGACAAATGGGTACGATTTATATGCAGCACCTATTCCATCAGTTCCCGACGTAGACAAATGGGAATACATCCGAAAATTGTGTTCCCAATTATCCCCACCCCAATAAGGTGGGGAAAAATGGAAAATATTTTTATGCAGGGTCTTCACATATGTTCCCCGCGGAGACAAATGGGAATTCGACCATTATTGGTAATGATGGGTGCATTATTTGTGTATTCCCATTTGTCCCCGATTCACGTGACCTACACCATACATGAGGCGGGGACAAATGGGCATGTTGTATATGAGTTTTGGTGTTCCCATTTGTCCCCGAGGCGGAGACAAATGGGTACGATTTATATGCAGCACCTATTCCATCAGTTCCCGACGTAGACAAATGGGAATACATCCGAAAATTGTGTTCCCAATTATCCCCACCCCAATAAGGTGGGGAAAAATGGAAAATATTTTTATGCAGGGTCTTCACATATGTTCCCTGCGGAGACAAATGGGAATTCACCCATTATTGGTAATGATGGGTGCATTATTGGTGTATTCCCATTTGTCCCCGATTCACGTGACCTACGCCATACATGAGGCGGGGACAAATGGGAATGTTTTATATGAGTTTTGGTGTTCCCATTTGTCCCCGATATTGGTGTTCCCATTTGGTGCCGATACAAAAGATTTCTATGCAGCGTCTTTTCCCAAATGTCTCTCGCGGCGTGGACAAATAGGAATTCTTCCGAAAATGGTGTGTTCCCATTTGTCCCCACACCAATAAGGAGGGTACAGATGGGAAATATTTATATGCAAATCCTATCACTTCTGTACCCGGCAGGGACAAATGGGAATACATCCGAAAATAGTGTGTTCCCTTTTGTCCTTACAAAAATAAGGTGGGAACAAATGGGAAATATTTATATGCGGCTTCTTTTCCTATATGTTCCCCGCGGGGACAAATGGGAATACACAAATAATGCACCCATCAATAATGCATGGATTATATCAATAATGCACCCATGTTATAATGGGTGCATTATTGATATAATCCCATTTGTCCCCTATCCACGTGACCTACGCCATACATGAGGGACAAATGGAAATGTTTTATATGCAGCGCCTATTCCCATCTGTTCCCGGCGGGGAACAATAAGAATACACCCGTTAATGGTGTGTTCCTATTTGTCCCTGCTTCAATGAAGTGGGGACAAATGGGAAAGATTGTTGGTCTTTTCCCACATGTTCCCGAAGGGGACAAACGGGAATACCCCCATTATTGGTGTATTTCCAGTTGTTCTCGCCCCACGTGACCGCCAATACATGAGGCGTATTCCCAGTTTCCACACCTCAAATCAACCAACCAGATAAACCGATAGAAAACATTTTCTTTTTACTATTGGGATATAAAACAGCTAAATAGTTATTTTGTAAGCTAACTATTCGACAATATTATTCGCAAATAATTTATTCGTTGGCTATTTTATTCGCCGAATAAATTATTCGCCAATGAATTGAACACGAATGATCATTCGAAAAAATTATTCGTCATTCGCGAATGATTTGGTAATTCTCATTCGTAATTCGTCATTCAAATGAATTTTGCCCATCTCTGACTGAAACTACCACGAACGGAATATATATTTTCCTTTAACAAAATCGCATTTTGCTCACTGTTAGCAAAGTACCCTTGTTCGAGCTGCTGAGGTGAAAAATAAATTAAATTGGTACAACACATATCAATCACATTGAACATCCATATATACATTACTACAATCTCCGCTACACGCCAAGGACGGGTTAGGCCCGCGTGTATTTAAGGTCCGTTTCACCGTGTACACGGGTACACGGGTACCCGGATACACGGATCTTAATTACACGTGTGCACGACTACACGTGTAGAACGGGTCAGAAAACCGTGTACGTGTAGTTCGGAAACGGGTACCGAACACGTGTACACGAAACCCGGACACGACCGCGAGCCCTAGTACGTATACTGAAAAACCGGCCAAGTGCGAGTCGGACTCGCAAACGAAGTGTTCCGTACCATTATCTATAAAAACGGTCACCCATCCAAGTACTGACCCAGCCCGACGTTGCTTAACTTCGGTCAAAAATCACGTTTGTTGTATGGGAGCCCCACTTAAATCTTTATTTTATTCTGTTTTTAGTATTTGTTGTTATAGCAGCAACAGAAATACATCATTGTGAACATTTCAGCTGTGATAGCTAGTCACAGATCACGAGATACAGCCTGGTGACAGACGGACGGACGGACGGACAGCGGAGTCTTAGTAATAGGGTCCCGTTTTACCCTTTGGGTACGGAACCCTAAAAACTACTTTAATCTTTCATGTGTGTGTGGTGGTCACAAATCGTGGGTTCAAACCTCGGTTTTGCTTATTGTATAGAGCAGAAAAATAGTTCTTGAAAAAAAAATGCAATAAGATGACTTTATTGTTAAGATAATAAGAGCGTGTCAAGGTCATTTTGAACACCTTGCCCGCTTAGCAACTTCTGCTGCTGACTGTACACAAGCAAGAGGTTAAGAATTGAAAATATTGCAAAATGATAATTAAAGTTAAAATAATGCAAGAAGGTAATCTGAAGACACCGTGACATCAGTTCGAGTCACGTAAAAATTTTACTATAACGATAAACAATACTTGTCAAGTAACAGAACACTTGTGCGTCATATGAATACGAGGCAGGTGCGTCACGGCGAGCCGGCGCCGGCCGAGTGTCGACATACACGAGTATCGGAGCGCGGCTGCGACGCGCGGTGTGCCGTAGGAAAGTTTTACGATAAATGGTGAAAAAATAAATAAAATTACAAAAAAGCTTGGTTATGTCATTTATTGCCCTGTAGACTGAAGTAGAGTCCGTCTAAGCTAACTTTGCATCGGCTTAATTAGAACATAATGACTATAATGAGGGAGTATCATTAAATAAATGTCATAATATTGTCATCACTGCAAATATGCTGCAAATGCCATGCAGCGTTAGCTTGTTTCGACTCTAACACTTTTTTCCCCGTGACAGTAAAGTTATAAGAGCAGCAGATACATAGCGCCATCTAGAATTATGATGAGGCACGCAGCGTTATACAGGAGTCTCTGATTCAGACCCACACGAACCTGGCCGCCGCCATACAATCCAAGTTACACTTTCATTTTAACACAACATTCTAAAATTATATGAAATTCGACGCGACATGAAACCTATTTCCATTCCCGACGGTAGCGACCTCATACGAGAAAAGAGATTTTCTTAACAACACGTAGGTGCTGGCATCGTCAGTACGTCAGGATTTTGCCAGGGAACTGGGGAGAGTTATAGTTTGATATGTGCCACAGATGGCGCTATTAGGCACCGATTAGGTATATGAGATATTTAGAATGTATGTGATATTGATATTATTGTTAAATACTTAGGTATTATTACTGCCTGAATGATAACATCTACCCAAGGGGCGGAGGTACCTTTTGATTTGTTTTTCATTTCATTAAAGAATCCTTCTATAAATTCAATCCGACACCGTTTTTAGTGCTCCGTACAAAACGTTGTCCACGGAGCACTTACGGGATTACTTCGGTTTAGGAAATCGGTTATTAATACGTTTTTCGTGGAGACCGTTTGACGTAAGTATAGATACCTAATATTTGGAACAGTTAGGTATATTCTACTCGCCTCACTTATGCACTCAACTCATATGACTGATACTATTGATAGGTAGGTACTTACCTTCCCCAAAATCGGTCCAGCAGGTAGATGCTATAAGCACAAACATAGGTACCTGCATGTTACGTTTCCAACGTAGCAGGGGAAATTTCCTTTTTTTAGTTTGGTACTCACAACGACACCTAGCGGCATTGTGGTTGGACAGACCGCACAGGATTGTCTTCAGCGCCATCTATCCGCACAAGATGGCACTTGATCACTTAGTCGCAAGCTGTTACTCTAGGAAACTTTATGGTTCTTATTTAGTATTAAAGATTTTCTTTAATGATTGAAAGATTTAGGTTTAATTCTTCTAAAATATTAATACTCAATATCGTTAGTCTTTTAATATGATAATTTTCAAATATTGTTTGGGACATCGTTTGCAATGCCTGGCAAAATTCCTTGGCTGTGAAGCGCGGATGTAGATTAAAAAAAATAACAAGAGAGGAAATTGATTGTCGAGCGCGATCAAGTCACTGAGATTTCCGCAGCCATGTGAGAAAGTTGGTGCAGATCTTCTCTGGTCGCTTTGTACGGGAGCCATCCCTGTAAAATATGGGAACACACCTCGACTTCTTGTAGCAAGGTAAGTCACAGCGCAAGTGTTTAATGTTAGGAGAATATAGCCTGCTCTCTGCAACGTTTGTCAATACTGATTTTCCATTTCTTTTGTTACAGCAAACAGAACTCAACATGGCGTCCCATATTAAGTCCCTGTAAGGGCAAATTAGGATTTTTTTTTTTATAAATGTCGGCAGTGTAGCATCGGCAGCTTCAATTGAAATCCGGGTAAGCATTTGCGATTTTATTGTAGGAAGTGTAACCTTTTTTCTGTCCTTGTCCATGTGTGTCGGATGACCGCATGGCCAATTTGTAAGTTTTCCTGTAAATACCAGATCGGTGTGTCAGTTTGGTTAATGTCTAGTTAATTTCAGTGGAGAACAAGGTCTAACATGTGCGTAACCTCAATCCTTTTCATATTGCGTTTCAATATGTGTTTTTTTCTTTAGCTTTAATGCCGGTCTCTACCCTGGGTTCTTTCTTCGGGCACGTGTCGGCGCTGGGCGTTGCTGTGGATCTTGGGCTGGAGCTTCGTGCTGTTCATCGCGACGTTGGCGAAGCGGGCAGGCAGCCACCTGGACACGTGGCTGACGGTATCACCGCGTGTCACCGCGACTCTTGGCTGTTCCCCTGCGCGCCTCTGGAGCAGTGCGTGGCCACGGCTTCACCGTCTTCCGCTATGGACACGTGACTCAGGTGTGGTCAGATCTAATTTGTTATTGGCTCTTTCGAGCTCGTGATTACTGTTGCGCATCGCGACGTTGGCGTGGTAGATAGGCGGCCACTTGGACACGTGGCTGACGGTTTCGGCACGTGTCACCGCGGCTTTTGGCTCCAACCTATGCGCCTCTGGCGTAACACGTGGACACAGCCAGACTGCCTTTTACTATAGACACGTGATTTAGGTGTGCTGGTATCAATAGACTTTAATTAGCTTCACGCAATAGTGGCCTCTTATTAGACTTCAAGTGCTCAGTGCATAATTAGTGTATAGACTTAATAAACTTTAACTGAGACTGCCTAGCCAGTCCGATAGCATAGTGTTCTTAGTATACTTAATAGCATAAGGTTATTTTCTGTACTGCTTTACTGTACTACTACTGTTTTCCTTGTGTGAAGCTTTGGAAATTATATTTAATTGTGTCGAGCTTGAACAATAGTTTTCTTTTTTTTCTCATCTTCGCTTTACCTATTTTGTACGCTCTATAGCGTGCTGGCGCCCAATATTACTCATTTTCTCTCGCTAGAATTAATTTGGTTACTAAAATAGATTTTTAGGAATAACACAGACGTGTAGTGTGACAATAGAGCGTCAGACCCACGAACCCTGAGTACCACCAATAGTCCATGGCTTAATAAGACCAAAACGCTTGTTACATTTGGCGCCCAACGTGGGGCGACGCTTTATTATCCTAAATATTGTTGTCACAGTCTGTGGTTTCTGAAGAAATCTCTCTTAGCTATTTTCTGAGCTCGATATAACATACTTATAGTTTTAGGACGTCTGTTGCTGCATGCTTGCAAAAGTTTTGTTTATTGTTTACACTGATCTTGGGTAAATTTCAATACTACTTTAAGTAACAAACTTAATTTACTATCTAGATTATCTAGACTTTGTCTACTCTGTGTTTAAAAATACTTCTGTTAATTTAAATAATACTTATACAGAGACAACATGTCGCTACATGTAGATGTTGACTGTCTAAACAAAGATGAGCTCATTTTTGAGCTGAAAGCCAGAGGCTTTGAGGCAAATGAAGAGTCCACTGTTGATGATTTGAGAAAACAATTTAGACTTGCCAAAGGCACACCTCACGACAGCACTAAAGGTAGCCAATATATTTCAAGTTTGTCTGTTGACGGGGAATTTCAGGTCTGCGAGGAGAAACTCGTCCAGGTGCTGCAGGCAGATCATTCTACGGCGTCGTGTCGGAGGCGTTGTCTTTCGAAGTTGTCTCACATCATTCTAAGGTTAGAAAAATTGACATTACTCAGCTCGGATCAACAGCTTAGGAAAATATCTCTTGTGTCTAAGGCCTTCAGAGCCACAGAAACATTGAAATGTAACTCGGCTTCTACTTCTAATTCCACACAAGTCATGGAGGTCAAGGATGTTACTCCAACCACCTCATGCCACAAGCGTGCCTCTCAGGTCTTGAAGTGGAACTTGAACTTTGACGGACGCACTCCAGTGCATGACTTTATCTTTAGACTACAAGAGCTTCAATACTCTTCTGAAATAACTGATCAGGAACTGCTCAGAAATGCAGTGCATCTCTTCACGGGTGAGGCTTTGTTGTGGTTTAGAACTAATAAAACTCGGTTCGACTCCGTACAGGACTTGATTGACTCATTGAAGGCGGAATTTCAGCCAATTGACTATGAAAGGTGTCTGTTGAATCAGATAAAGGCCCGTCTGCAAGGTAAAAATGAAACTGTCAAATCTTTTATAAATATAATGGAAAACCTTTTCTTGAGACTGTCTAGGCCTTTGTCTGAAGCTGAACAATTAGATATTATTACAACTAACATGAGTCCTTTCTTTATATCTAGGTTGGCACTCACGGATGTGCACACTATTAGGGAACTTAAGGAAATTTGCGCACGTTTAGAGTTGTCGAAGTTCAGGTGTGAGAATCGAGGTTACTTGAGTACTGGTAGGGATGCCATTCTGCCAAACTTCTGTAGTGTAGGCGCAGACATAGTTCCCTTAACTCCTAAGCCCAGCGGTAGCAATGTGCGTGACAACACTCAAAGACAGGCAAGTGGTGGCACTGTGCTCTGTGGAAAGTGTGGTGGTGCACATCATCATTCTAGGTGTGACATTCATCCAAATCCCATCTGCTTCAGATGCAAAAAGCCAGGCACCATTACTAGGTATTGCGACTGCTCAAAAAACTGAATAAGGGGTCGGAGATCATGGGTGATTTCACTGAATCTCATGTCTCTGACCAAACTTTTGCTATGCCAAACAATTCAGGTCTTGCTAATAAACAAAGCCACTATCCTACTAGGCCGTTGTTTAAGGTTGATGATGATGATGATAGGCCATTTTTGAATGTAGGTATTTTAGGACTGGAATGTAATGCATTGGCTGATTCAGGAGCAGCTGTCTCGCTACTGAGCGAGGATGCTTTAGGGACTTTACATGATGAGGGGCTCACTTTCACTATGAGGCCACCGGATAAAAACTTAAGTGTAGGCAATGGGGCATACTTACGTATGTTAGGTTTTGTAGAAATTCCTGTGGCTTATAAACATGACCTGCATTTTATAAACTTCTATATATCTACAGATATTAACATGCCCATGATACTAGGGGTAGATTTTTTGAGGAAATTTGGGCTCTGTAAGGATATACTAAAAGAGGTGCCACCGGAGGAGGTTCCTCCTGGCAAGGTGAGCATTATTTCAAATACTAATATACACTTACATAAATTTGAGGACTTGAGTGCCCAACAAAAATCACACTTGGAGAATTTAATAGTAAAATTTAGGTCTATAGCGGCTGACAAAGATACTTTAGGTTGTACTGCTTTGGAGGAACATGTAATAGACACAGGAGACAGTTCTCCAATTAAGCAAAAATATTATCCCATACCCTATCACCACCGAGATTATGTTAGGAAGGAGATAGATGAAATGTTGAAATTGGGCATTATTGAAAAAAGTAACTCTCCATGGAGCAGTCCAATTTTGTTAGTACCAAAGGCGAATGGTGAACTCCGGATGTGCCTGGATAGTAGAAAATTAAATAGTGTCACTAAGGTGGACTCCTATCCCATGCCCAGAATACAAGAGGTTCTAGATTCCCTCAGTAATGCTAGATACCTAACCTCTCTAGATCTGAAGTCAGCTTTCTTTCAGATACTGCTATCACCCGATTCTAGGGAAAAGACTTGCTTTGTCGTGCCGGGTCTGGGAGCCTTTCATTTCAAGCGTATGCCGTTTGGACTAGTAAATTCGACTGCTACCATGATGAGACTTATGGATAAAGTATTCGGACCTGAGTTTGCAAACAATGTATTTTACTATGTAGATGATATCATAATAGTCTCTGACACTTTTGAAAAACATGTATCTCTGCTGGAACAGGTCTGTGAAAAGCTGAGACAGGCAGGTCTAACTATCAATCTAGAAAAGTCAGTCTTTTGTAGGCCATCTTTGAAGTTCCTAGGGTATGTAGTGGATCACAGAGGTCTGAGAACTGACAGTGATAAGATTAAGGCCATAGTAGATTATCCTCGCCCTACCAATCAAAAAGAACTCAGACGTTATTTGGGAATGCTATCTTGGTATCGTCGATTTATAAATAATTACTCCACTGTTTGTGCTCCTTTAAATAGGCTCACTAGGAAGTTACAAAAGGGGCAAGTTTTCCAATTTACAGAAGATGCTGAGGAGGCTTTCAGGATCAGCAAGGAACTGCTGGTATCTGCACCTATATTATGCATGCCTAGGTTTGACCGTCCTTTCATAATTACCACAGATGCATCAGAGGTCGGCCTTGGCTGTTCCTTATCACAGCTGGATGGTGATGGCCACGAGCATGCTGTTGCATATGCCAGTAGGGCACTTGTCGGTGCTGAAAGAAATCACTCCACTACTGAGAAAGAGTTAAATGCGTTAATTTTTGCCCTGGAAAAGTTTAGAGGTTACATAGAGGGTTCTCCTCATAGAACCAAAGTTTACACTGATCATAGTAGTCTAAAATGGTTAGTAAGTCTAAAATCTCCAACAGGACGCCTGGCTAGATGGGCACTGCGTCTTTCTCAATTTAACTTTGATGTTCATTATCGAAAGGGTTCTGAAAATAAACTTGCGGATGCACTTTCTCGTGCTCCCATCGTCTCTGGTAACTTAAATTGTATATATCCAGTTGGTTCCATACAGGATACTTGGTTTACTAACTTATTTGCTAGGGTGGAAAATACTCCACACAAGTATCCAGACTATAGGATAATCAATGGGAATTTATACAAGCGTGTCAGGGACAAGAATCCGTTAGCTAAAGACTGTGACTGGAAACGAGTAGTACCATTAGAGCTGAGACAGGACATATTGAAACAGTGTCATGATAGGCCGGATGCGGCACACTTGGGTGTATTTAAAACCTTTAAACGGGTTTCACAAAGTTACTTTTGGCCCCGAATGCTAGGAGACATAAAGAAATATATTAAGAAATGCTCAATTTGTTTGGCATACAAAAGTAGCAATGAGGCATCTCCAGGGTTGATGGAACATCCTAAGCGTATACAAAGACCATGGCAAGTTATATGTACAGACATTCTCGGGCCATTACCCAGAAGCTACAAGGGCCATGCTTTTGTTCTAGTGGTCAGTGACTGTTTCACTAAGTATACATGTCTTTTCCCCATGAGAAACTCTTTGGCTAAAACGGTAGTAGATATCATTGAAAATAATGTTCTATTAAAGTTTGGTATTCCCCAATGTATCATAATGGACAATGGCCCTCAGTATATTTCTAAGCACATGCAAAATTTGAAGGATAAATATAAAATACCTAAACTGTTCTATAACTGTAGGTTCACTCCACAAAATAATCCCGCGGAAAGAATTATAAGAGTAGTAGTCACTGCTATCGCATCTTATGTAGGTAAGGACCATCGCAAATGGGCAGAGGAGTTGAGTGGAATTGAGTTTGCTATTAATACTGCAGTTCATGAGGTCACTGGACGCAGTCCCTATTTTCTAAATTCTGGAAGGGAGGCTGTATTGTCAGGTGAATGGTATCCTGCAGGACCTTTGTCAACTGAGGAGTTGGTATTTGTTGATAGATCTTTGTATTCTGCTATGTTAACTCACCTCAAACCGCTGTTTGAGAATGTCAATGAACGCCTACAAAGGGCCTATCAACGTAGTAGAATGTACTATAATCGCAATAGAAGGTCTATAGAGTATGAGGAGGGTCAAGTTGTCTATAAAAAGGAATATCCACTCTCTGATGCTAGCAAGTTCTTCACACAAAAGTTGGCCCCAAAGTTTAAAATGTGTAAAGTCAAAACGAAAATATCAGCTGTTACTTATGAGTTGGAGGACTTAATTACTGGTAAATCGATAGGTATATGGCATGTCAAGGACATTCTGAAATCACAACCTGTGGGCTTGAACACCGATGCAGTTACCTAACTTTCACACTTTCTAAATTGCTTTTCATAACGTTTGTCATGTCTTAACCTCTTTCTTTCAGTAAAGTGAAGTGATTCAGTGCTTTGTGAAGTGAAAATGGTGATTACAGTGCAGTGATGTGTTGATCCATGTTCCCTTGAGCATTGGATGAAGTTTCAATCCCATCTGGAGCGAAATTTTTTCATTATGCACTTGTATATAACCTCCATTTTCAATTCCTTTGGCGCTTACGACCTTTTGGAATGGGAAGCCTATACGTCAAACTATAATTATGCGTTCCGTTTCACGTAAAGATTTAATTGGATCTGTGTTCAAGGATTAGTCCTTGTGTTTCGTATTATGAAAATAATTTCATGGTGTGTTCTTACACATATTGACACTAGAAAAGGGGAGACTGGGGCAATCTAGTGCCCATCTCTTTTAAAACTCTAACTTTTGTAATGACTTTAAACTTTGATTAGAAATTGAAGTTCTCTCAGTAGGTACGTTCTGCTTGTTGTGCACTGTTTCTCTCTCTCTATAAGCAGTGTACGGGAAATTGCTTCCACTTCTGTTGGAACAAATTCTTAAGGACATAAGTTTATATTTTGATAAAATCGTTTACTCTGAATGCTTCTCTTTGTATCTCTGAAAGGGGACGGTAGTCTTCGGTGTGTTTCTGCACATTTGGTACAATAGGGGAGAAAGGGGAAAAATGTATCACCGGTTTTGACACTTAGAATATTTTGTAGTTTCTTTTAATTAGGAATGCATTTGACTGCTAAGTCGCGGTCTACTTAATTTCATGCATTGGATTCTCGCTTGCGGTCCTTGCATGGGGAGTTCGTGTTCTTCTGCTGCACGCCTCCATGGAGTCGATAAGGTTGAGATTCTGTTTTCTTCCTGTCCGTACGCCACGTTGTGGTGTTTCTGCAGTCTACTCTTAACTTTTAGTGGTTGTGGAGTAGATAAAGCTCGGACGTGCACCCCGCTTAGAACTATTCTTCGCTCGCTGCACCGCCGAGATTTACTCTCCCAATCTCGCACTAGTCTATAGTTTTCTTGCATGTTAGTTATAAACATAGTTTAACTTGATAGTTAGGGTTGTGTATACCTCATGGCATAGTCAATATAGTTAATAAGATGTTAAAAAAAAAAAATGTTTAACTTACATTAACATTTTTTTTTATCTAAGTTGGGTGGTAATGTTACGTTTCCAACGTAGCAGGGGAAATTTCCTTTTTTTAGTTTGGTACTCACAACGACACCTAGCGGCATTGTGGTTGGACAGACCGCACAGGATTGTCTTCAGCGCCATCTATCCGCACAAGATGGCACTTGATCACTTAGTCGCAAGCTGTTACTCTAAGAAACTTTATGGTTCTTATTTAGTATTAAAGATTTTCTTTAATGATTGAAAGATTTAGGTTTAATTCTTCTAAAATATTAATACTCAATATCGTTAGTCTTTTAATATGATAATTTTCAAATATTGTTTGGGACATCGTTTGCAATGCCTGGCAAAATTCCTTGGCTGTGAAGCGCGGATGTAGATTAAAAAAAATAACAAGAGAGGAAATTGATTGTCGAGCGCGATCAAGTCACTGAGATTTCCGCAGCCATGTGAGAAAGTTGGTGCAGATCTTCTCTGGTCGCTTTGTACGGGAGCCATCCCTGTAAAATATGGGAACACACCTCGACTTCTTGTAGCAAGGTAAGTCACAGCGCAAGTGTTTAATGTTAGGAGAATATAGCCTGCTCTCTGCAACGTTTGTCAATACTGATTTTCCATTTCTTTTGTTACAGCAAACAGAACTCAACATGGCGTCCCATATTAAGTCCCTGTAAGGGCAAATTAGGATTTTTTTTTTTATAAATGTCGGCAGTGTAGCATCGGCAGCTTCAATTGAAATCCGGGTAAGCATTTGCGATTTTATTGTAGGAAGTGTAACCTTTTTTCTGTCCTTGTCCATGTGTGTCGGATGACCGCATGGCCAATTTGTAAGTTTTCCTGTAAATACCAGATCGGTGTGTCAGTTTGGTTAATGTCTAGTTAATTTCAGTGGAGAACAAGGTCTAACATGTGCGTAACCTCAATCCTTTTCATATTGCGTTTCAATATGTGTTTTTTTCTTTAGCTTTAATGCCGGTCTCTACCCTGGGTTCTTTCTTCGGGCACGTGTCGGCGCTGGGCGTTGCTGTGGATCTTGGGCTGGAGCTTCGTGCTGTTCATCGCGACGTTGGCGAAGCGGGCAGGCAGCCACCTGGACACGTGGCTGACGGTATCACCGCGTGTCACCGCGACTCTTGGCTGTTCCCCTGCGCGCCTCTGGAGCAGTGCGTGGCCACGGCTTCACCGTCTTCCGCTATGGACACGTGACTCGGGTGTGGTCAGATCTAATTTGTTATTGGCTCTTTCGAGCTCGTGATTACTGTTGCGCATCGCGACGTTGGCGTGGTAGATAGGCGGCCACTTGGACACGTGGCTGACGGTTTCGGCACGTGTCACCGCGGCTTTTGGCTCCAACCTATGCGCCTCTGGCGTAACACGTGGACACAGCCAGACTGCCTTTTACTATAGACACGTGATTTAGGTGTGCTGGTATCAATAGACTTTAATTAGCTTCACGCAATAGTGGCCTCTTATTAGACTTCAAGTGCTCAGTGCATAATTAGTGTATAGACTTAATAAACTTTAACTGAGACTGCCTAGCCAGTCCGATAGCATAGTGTTCTTAGTATACTTAATAGCATAAGGTTATTTTCTGTACTGCTTTACTGTACTACTACTGTTTTCCTTGTGTGAAGCTTTGGAAATTATATTTAATTGTGTCGAGCTTGAACAATAGTTTTCTTTTTTTTCTCATCTTCGCTTTACCTATTTTGTACGCTCTATAGCGTGCTGGCGCCCAATATTACTCATTTTCTCTCGCTAGAATTAATTTGGTTACTAAAATAGATTTTTAGGAATAACACAGACGTGTAGTGTGACAATAGAGCGTCAGACCCACGAACCCTGAGTACCACCAATAGTCCATGGCTTAATAAGACCAAAACGCTTGTTACATGCATACAAATGTTAATGTACATTATATTAGAATATACTACGAGTGTATTTAGCGATTCACAAGAGTTTATGAAGTGGATATCAAACTACTTATCGTCTGTAGAAGCGGAACGAGCCATATCTTTACGATCACAGCTCATCACTTGGGGGCTATTGAGACTCGCCGAGAACACCAAGGGTAGATGACGGATTCAGAGGGTTTACCGCCAAAATCGAAAATCTAAGTTACGTTATCTGACTAAGTATCTGATTTTTGTGTCCGGTCAAGGAATTTAATTTCAGTAGGTACCACTTCGTATTTTGTCACAGTGACAATAGCATGAGGTTCTTCCTAGCGAATTTCATATTGATTGTCACTGTGACAAGGTACGAAATGGTACTGAAATTAAATTATTTAACTTGTGACGTTTAACGTCGC